>NW_026947818.1:0-147000 GCF_034190915.1 Cavia porcellus
CCACCCGTGATGTTTTTCTCACTCCTACTAGTGAATGTAATGTAACACACACCCATACAATGCGCACCACCCCGTGATGTTTTTCTCACTCGTACTAGTGAATGTAATGTAACACACACCCATACAATGCGCACCACCCCGTGATGTTTTTCTCACTCCTACTAGTGAATGTAATGTAACACACACCCATACAATGCGCCCCACCCCGTGATGTTTTTCTCACTCCTACTAGTGAATGTAGTGTAACACACACCCATACAATGCGCACCACCCCGTGATGTTTTTCTCACTGCTAGTAGTGAATGTAGTGTAACACACACCCATACAATGCGCACCACCCCGGGATGTTTTTCTCACTGCTAGTAGTGAATGTAGTGTAACACACACCCATACAATGCGCACCACCCCGTGATGTTTTTCTCACTCCTACTAGTGAATGTAATGTAACACACACCCATACAATGCGCACCACCCCGTGATGATTTTCTCACTCCTACTAGTGAATGTAATGTAACACACCCATACAATGCCCACCACCCCCTGATGTTTTTCTCACTCCTACTAGTGAATGTAATGTAACGCACACCCATACAATGCGCACCACCCCGTGATGTTTTTCTCACTGCTACTAGTGAATGTAATGTAACGCACACCCATACAATGCGCACCACCCCGTGATGTTTTTCTCACTCCTACTAGTGAATGTAATGTAACGCACACCCATACAATGCGCACCACCCCGTGATGTTTCTCTCACTCCTACTAGTGAATGTAATGTAACGCACACCCATAAAATGCGCACCACCCCGTGATGTTTCTCTCACTCCTACTAGTGAATCTAATGTAACAAACACCCATACAATGCGCACCACCCCGTGATGTTTTTCTCAATCCTACTAGTGAATGTAATGTAACACACACCCATACAATGAGCACCACCCCGTGATGTTTTTCTCACTCCTACTAGTGAATCTAATGTAACACACACCCATACAATGCGCACCACCCCGTGATGTTTTTCTCACTCCTACTAGTGAATGTAATGTAACACACACCCATACAATGCGCACCACCCCGTGATGGTTTTCTCACTCCTACTAGTGAATGTAATGTAACACACACCCATACAATGCGCACCACACCGTGATGCTTTTCTCACTCTTACTAGTGAATGTAGTGTAACACACACCCATAAAATGCGCACCACCCCGTGATGATTTTCTCACTCCTACTAGTGAATCTAATGTAACAAACACCCATACAATGCGCACCACCCCGTGATGTTTTTCTCACTCCTACTAGTGAATGTAATGTAACACACACCCATACAATGCACACCACCCCGTGATGTTTTTCTCACTCCTACTAGTGAATGTAATGTAACACACACCCATACAATGCGCACCACCCCGTGATGTTTTTCTCACTCCTACTAGTAAATCTAATGTAACACACACCCAGACAATGCGCACCATCCCATGATGTTTTTCTCACTCCTACTAGTGAATGTAATGTAACGCACACCCATACAATGCGCACCACCCCGTGATGTTTTTCTCACTCCTACTAGTGAATGTAATGTAACGCACACCCATACAATGCGCACCACCCCGTGATGTTTCTCTCACTCCTACTAGTGAATGTAATGTAACGCACACACATAAAATGCGCACCACCCCGTGATGTTTCTCTCACTCCTACTAGTGAATCTAATGTAACGCACACCCATACAATGCGCACCACCCCGTGATGTTTCTCTCACTCCTACTAGTGAATCTAATGTAACACACCCATACAATGCGCACCACCCCGTGATGTTTTTCTCACTCCTAGTAGTGAATCTAATGTAACACACACCCATACAATGCGCACCACCCCGTGATGTTTTTCTCACTCCTACTAGTGAATGTAATGTAACACACACCCATACAATGCGCACCACCCCGTGATGTTTTTCTCACTCCTGCTAGTGAATGTAATGTAACACACACCCATACAATTCGCACCACCCCGTGATGTTTTTCTCACTCCTGCTAGTGAATGTAATGTAACACACACCCATACAATGCGCACCACCCCGTGATGTTTTTCTCACTCCTGCTACTGAATGTAATGTAACACACACCCATACAATGCGCACCACCCCGTGATGTTTTTCTCACTCCTACTAGTGAATGTAATGTAACACACCCATACAATGTGCACCACCCCGTGATGTTTTTCTCACTCCTACTAGTGAATGTAATGTAACGCACACACATACAATGCGCACCACCGCGTGATATTTTTCTCACTCCTACTAGTGAATGTAATGTAACGCAGACCCATACAATGCGCACCACCCCGTGATGTTTTTCTCACTCCTACTAGTGAATGTAATGTAACACACACCCATACAATGCGCACCACCCTGTGATGTTTTTCTCACTCCTACTAGTGAGTGTAATGTAACGCACACCCATAAAATGCGCACCACCCTGTGATGTTTTTCTCACTCCTACTAGTGAATGTAATGTAACGCACACCCATACAATGCGCACCACCCCGTGATGTTTTTCTCACTCCTGCTACTGAATGTAATGTAACACACACCCATACAATGCGCACCACCCCGTGATGTTTTTCTCACTCCTACTAGTGAATGTAATGTAACACACCCATACAATGTGCACCACCCCGTGATGTTTTTCTCACTCCTACTAGTGAATGTAATGTAACGCACACACATACAATGCGCACCACCGCGTGATATTTTTCTCACTCCTACTAGTGAATGTAATGTAACGCAGACCCATACAATGCGCACCACCCCGTGATGTTTTTCTCACTCCTACTAGTGAATGTAATGTAACACACACCCATACAATGCGCACCACCCTGTGATGTTTTTCTCACTCCTACTAGTGAGTGTAATGTAACGCACACCCATAAAATGCGCACCACCCTGTGATGTTTTTCTCACTCCTACTAGTGAATGTAATGTAACGCACACCCATACAATGCGCACCACCCCGTGATGTTTCTCTCACTCCTACTAGTGAATGTAATGTAACGCACACCCATAAAATGTGCACCACCCCGTGATGTTTCTCTCACTCCTACTAGTGAATCTAATGTAACACACACCCATACAATGCGCACCACCCCGTGATAATTTTCTCATTCCTACTAGTGAATGTAATGTAACACACACCCATACAATGCGCACCACCCCGTGATGTTTTTCTCACTCCTACTAGTGAATCTAATGTAACACACACCCATACAATGCGCACCACCCCGTGATGTTTTTCTCACTCCTACTAGTGAATGTAATGTAACACACACCCATACAATGCACACCACCCCGTGATGTTTTTCTCACTCCTACTAGTGAATGTAATGTAACGCACACCCATATAATGCGCACCACCCCGTGATGTTTTTCTCACTCCTACTAGTGAATATAATGTAACGCACACCCATACAATGCGCACCACCCCGTGATGTTTCTCTCACTCCTACTAGTGAATGTAATGTAACGCACACACATAAAATGCGCACCACCCCGTGATGTTTCTCTCACTCCTACCAGTGAATCTAATGTAACACACACCCATACAATGCGCACCACCCCGTGATGTTTTTCTCACTCCTACTAGTGAATCTAATGTAACACACACCCATACAATGCGCACCACCCCGTGATGTTTTTCTCACTCCTACTAGTGAATGTAATGTAACACACACCCATACAATGCGCACCACCCCGTGATGTTTTTCTCACTCCTACTAGTGAATGTAATGTAACACACACCCATACAATGCGAACCACCCCGTGATATTTTTCTCACTCGTACTAGTGAATGTAATGTAACACACACCCATACAATGCGCACCACCCCGTGATGTTTTTCTCACTCCTACTAGTGAATGTAATGTAACACACACCCATACAGTGCGCACCACGCCGTGATGTTTTTCTCACTCCTACTAGTGAATGTAATGTAACGCACACACATAAAATGCGCACCACACCGTGATGTTTCTCTCACTCCTACCAGTGAATCTAATGTAACACACACCCATAAAATGCGCACCACCCCGTGATGTTTTTCTCACTCCTACTAGTGAATCTAATGTAACACACACCCATACAATGCGCACCACCCCGTGATGTTTTTCTCACTCCTACTAGTGAATGTAATGTAACACACAGCCATACAATGCGCACCACCCCGTAATGTTTTTCTCACTGCTACTAGTGAATGTAATGTAACACACACCCATACAATGCGCACCACCCCGTGATGTTTTTCTCACTCCTACTAGTGAATGTAATGTAACACACACCCATACAATGCGCACCACCCCGTGATGTTTTTCTCACTTCTACTAGTGAATGTAGTGTAACACACACCCATACAATGCGCACAACCCCGTGATGTTTTTCTCACTCCTACTAGTGAATGTAGTGTAACACACACCCATAAAATGCGCACCACCCCGTGATATTTTTCTCACTCCTACTAGTGAATGTAATGTAACACACACCCATAAAATGCGCACCACCCCGTGATGATTTTCGCACTCCTACTAGTGAATGTAATGTAACACACCCATACAATGCGCACCACCCCCTGATGTTTTTCTCACTCCTACTAGTGAATGTAATGTAACGCACACACATAAAATGCGCACCACACCGTGATGTTTCTCTCACTCCTACCAGTGAATCTAATGTAACACACACCCATAAAATGCGCACCACCCCGTGATGTTTTTCTCACTCCTACTAGTGAATCTAATGTAACACACACCCATACAATGCGCACCACCCCGTGATGTTTTTCTCACTGCTACTAGTGAATGTAATGTAACACACACCCATACAATGCGCACCACCCCGTGATGTTTTTCTCACTCCTACTAGTAAATCTAATGTAACACACACCCAGACAATGCGCACCATCCCGTGATGTTTTTCTCACTCCTACTAGTGAATGTAATGTAACGCACACCCATACAATGCGCACCACCCCGTGATGTTTTTCTCACTCATACTAGTGAATGTAATGTAACGCACACCCATACAATGCGCACCACCCCGTGATGTTTCTCTCACTCCTACTAGTGAATGTAATGTAACGCACACACATAAAATGCGCACCACCCCGTGATGTTTCTCTCACTCCTACTAGTGAATCTAATGTAACGCACACCCATACAATGCGCACCACCCCGTGATGTTTCTCTCACTCCTACTAGTGAATCTAATGTAACACACACCCATACAATGCGCACCACCCCGTGATGTTTTTCTCACTCCTACTAGTGAATCTAATGTAACACACACCCATACAATGCGCACCACCCCGTGATGTTTTTCTCACTCCTACTAGTGAATGTAATGTAACACACACCCATACAATGCGCACCACCCCGTGATGTTTTTCTCACTCCTACTAGTGAATGTAATGTAACACACACCCATACAATGCGCACCACCCCGTGATGTTTTTCTCACTCCTGCTAGTGAATGTAATGGAACACACACCCATACAATGCGCACCACCCCGTGATGTTTTTCTCACTCCTGCTACTGAATGTAATGTAACACACACCCATACAATGCGCACCACCCCGTGATCATTTTCTCACTCCTACTAGTGAATGTAATGTAACACACCCATACAATGTGCACCACCCCCTGATGTTTTTCTCACTCCTACTAGTGAATGTAATGTAACGCACACACATACAATGCGCACCACCGCGTGATATTTTTCTCACTCCTACTAGTGAATGTAATGTAACGCAGACCCATACAATGCGCACCACCCCGTGATGTTTTTCTCACTCCTACTAGTGAATGTAATGTAACACACACCCATACAATGCGCACCACCCTGTGATGTTTTTCTCACTCCTACTAGTGAGTGTAATGTAACGCACACCCATAAAATGCGCACCACCCTGTGATGTTTTTCTCACTCCTACTAGTGAATGTAATGTAACGCACACCCATACAATGCGCACCACCCCGTGATGTTTCTCTCACTCCTACTAGTGAATGTAATGTAACGCACACCCATACAATGCGCACCACCCCGTGATGTTTCTCTCACTCCTACTAGTGAATGTAATGTAACGCACACCCATACAATGCGCACCACCCCGTGATGTTTCTCTCACTAATACTAGTGAATGTAATGTAACGCACACCCATATAATGCGCACCACCCCGTGATGTTTTTCTCACTCCTACTAGTGAATATAATGTAACGCACACCCATACAATGCGCACCACCCCGTGATGTTTCTCTCACTCCTACTAGTGAATGTAATGTAACGCACACACATAAAATGCGCACCACCCCGTGATGTTTCTCTCACTCCTACCAGTGAATCTAATGTAACACACACCCATACAATGCGCACCACCCCGTGATGTTTTTCTCACTCCTACTAGTGAATCTAATGTAACACACACCCATACAATGCGCACCACCCCGTGATGTTTTTCTCACTCCTACTAGTGAATGTAATGTAACACACACCCATACAATGCGCACCACCCCGTGATGTTTTTCTCACTCCTACTAGTGAATGTAATGTAACACACACCCATACAATGCGAACCACCCCGTGATATTTTTCTCACTCCTACTGGTGAATGTAATGTAACACACACCCATACAATGCGCACCACCCCGTGATGTTTTTCTCACTCCTACTAGTGAATGTAATGTAACACACACCCATACAATGCGCACCACCCCGTGATGTTTTTCTCACTCCTACTAGTGAATGTAATGTAACGCACACACATAAAATGCGCACCACACCGTGATGTTTCTCTCACTCCTACCAGTGAATCTAATGTAACACACACCCATAAAATGCGCACCACCCCGTGACGTTTTTCTCACTCCTACTAGTGAATCTAATGTAACACACACCCATACAATGCGCACCACCCCGTGATGTTTTTCTCTCTCCTACTAGTGAATGTAATGTAACACACAGCCATACAATGCGCACCACCCCGTGATGTTTTTCTCACTGCTACTAGTGAATGTAATGTAACACACACCCATACAATGCGCACCACCCCGTGATGTTTTTCTCACTCCTACTAGTGAATGTAATGTAACACACACCCATACAATGCGCACCACCCCGTGATGTTTTTCTCACTTCTACTAGTGAATGTAGTGTAACACACACCCATACAATGCGCACAACCCCGTGATGTTTTTCTCACTCCTACTAGTGAATGTAGTGTAACACACACCCATAAAATGCGCACCACCCAGTGATATTTTTCTCACTCCTTCTAGTGAATGTAATGTAACACACACCCATACAATGCGCACCACCCCGTGATGATTTTCGCACTCCTACTAGTGAATGTAATGTAACACACCCATACAATGTGCACCACCCCCTGATGTTTTTCTCACTCCTACTAGTGAATGTAATGTAACGCACACACATAAAATGCGCACCACACCGTGATGTTTCTCTCACTCCTACCAGTGAATCTAATGTAACGCACACCCATAAAATGCGCACCACCCCGTGATGTTTTTCTCACTCCTACTAGTGAATCTAATGTAACACACACCCATACAATGCGCACCACCCCGTGATGTTTTTCTCACTGCTACTAGTGAATGTAATGTAACACACAGCCATACAATGCGCACCACCCCGTGATGTTTTTCTCACTGCTACTAGTGAATGTAATGTAACACACACCCATACAATGCGCACCACCCCGTGATGTTTTTCTCACTTCTACTAGTGAATGTAGTGTAACACACGCCCATACAATGCGCACAACCCCGTGATGTTTTTCTCACTCCTACTAGTGAATGTAGTGTAACACACACCCATAAAATGCGCACCACCCCGTGATATTTTTCTCACTCCTACTAGTGAATGTAATGTAACACACACCCATACAATGCGCACCACCCCGTGATGTTTTTCTCACTCCTACTAGTGAATGTAATGTAACACACACCCATACAATGCGCACCACCCCGTGATGTTTTTCTCACTCCTACTAGTGAATGTAATGTAACGCACACACATAAAATGCGCACCACACCGTGATGTTTCTCTCACTCCTACCAGTGAATCTAATGTAACACACACCCATAAAATGCGCACCACCCCGTGACGTTTTTCTCACTCCTACTAGTGAATCTAATGTAACACACACCCATACAATGCGCACCACCCCGTGATGTTTTTCTCTCTCCTACTAGTGAATGTAATGTAACACACAGCCATACAATGCGCACCACCCCGTGATGTTTTTCTCACTGCTACTAGTGAATGTAATGTAACACACACCCATACAATGCGCACCACCCCGTGATGTTTTTCTCACTCCTACTAGTGAATGTAATGTAACACACACCCATACAATGCGCACCACCCCGTGATGTTTTTCTCACTTCTACTAGTGAATGTAGTGTAACACACACCCATACAATGCGCACAACCCCGTGATGTTTTTCTCACTCCTACTAGTGAATGTAGTGTAACACACACCCATAAAATGCGCACCACCCAGTGATATTTTTCTCACTCCTTCTAGTGAATGTAATGTAACACACACCCATACAATGCGCACCACCCCGTGATGATTTTCGCACTCCTACTAGTGAATGTAATGTAACACACCCATACAATGTGCACCACCCCCTGATGTTTTTCTCACTCCTACTAGTGAATGTAATGTAACGCACACACATAAAATGCGCACCACACCGTGATGTTTCTCTCACTCCTACCAGTGAATCTAATGTAACGCACACCCATAAAATGCGCACCACCCCGTGATGTTTTTCTCACTCCTACTAGTGAATCTAATGTAACACACACCCATACAATGCGCACCACCCCGTGATGTTTTTCTCACTGCTACTAGTGAATGTAATGTAACACACAGCCATACAATGCGCACCACCCCGTGATGTTTTTCTCACTCCTACTAGTGAATGTAATGTAACACACACCCATACAATGCGCACCACCCCGTGATGTTTTTCTCACTTCTACTAGTGAATGTAGTGTAACACACGCCCATACAATGCGCACAACCCCGTGATGTTTTTCTCACTCCTACTAGTGAATGTAGTGTAACACACACCCATAAAATGCGCACCACCCCGTGATATTTTTCTCACTCCTACTAGTGAATGTAATGTAACACACACCCATACAATGCGCACCACCCCGTGATGATTTTCGCACTCCTACTAGTGAATGTAATGTAACACACCCATACAATGCGCACCACCCCGTGATGTTTTTCTCACTGCTACTAGTGAATGTAATGTAACGCACACCCATACAATGTGCACCACCCCGTGATGTTTCTCTCACTCCTACTAGTGAATGTAATGTAACGCACACCCATACAATGCGCACCACCCGGTGATGTTTCTCTCACTCCTACTAGTGAATGTAATGTAACACACACCCATACAATGCGCACCACCCCGTGATGTTTTTCTCACTCCTACTAGTGAATGTAGTGTAACACACACCCATAAAATGCGCACCACCCCGTGATGTTTTTCTCACTGCTAGTAGTGAATGTAGTGTAACACACACCCATACAATGCGCACCACCCCGTGATGTTTTTCTCACTCCTACTAGTGAATGTAATGTAACACACACCCATAAAATGCGCACCACCCCGTGATGATTTTCTCACTCCTACTAGTGAATCTAATGTAACAAACACCCATACAATGCGCACCACCCCGTGATGTATTTCTCACTCCTACTAGTGAATGTAATGTAACACACACCCATACAATGCGCACCACCCCGTGATGTTTTTCTCACTCCTACTAGTGAATGTAATGTAACACACACCCATACAATGTGCACCACCATGTGATGTTTTTCTCACTCCTACTAGTGAATGTAATGTAACACACACCCATACAATGCGCACCACCCCGTGATGTTTTTCTCACTCCTACTAGTGAATGTAATGTAACGCACACCCATACAATGCACACCACCCCGTGATGTTTTTCTCACTCCTACTAGTGAATCTAATGTAACACACACCCATACAATGCGCACCACCCCGTGATGTTTTTCTCACTCCTACTAGTGAATGTAATGTAACACACCCATACAATGCGCACCACCCCCTGATGTTTTTCTCACTCCTACTAGTGAATGTAATGTAACGCACACCCATAAAATGCGCACCACCCCGTGATGTTACTCTCACTCCTACTAGTGAATCTAATGTAACACACACCCATACAATGCGCACCACCCCGTGATGTTTTTCTCACTCCTACTAGTGAATTTAATGTAACACACACCCATACAATGCGCACCACCCCGTGATGTTTCTCTCACTCCTACTAGTGAATGTAATGTAACACACATCCATACAATGCGCACCACCCCGTGATGTTTTTCTCACTCCTACTAGTGAATGTAATGTAACACACACCCATACAATGCGCACCACCCTGTGATGTTATTCTCACTCCTACTAGTGAATGTAATGTAACACACACCCATACAATGCGCACCACCCCGTGATGTTTCTCTCACTCCTACTAGTGAATGTAACGTAACACACATCCATACAATGCGCACCACCCCGTGATGTTTTTCTCACTCCTACTAGTGAATGTAATGTAACACACACCCATACAATGCGCACCACCCTGTGATGTTTTTCTCACTCCTACTAGTGAATGTAATGTAACACACACCCATACAATGCGCACCACCCAGTGATGTTTTTCTCACTCCTACTAGTGAATGTAATGTAACACACACCCATACAATGCGCACCACCCCGTGATGTTTTTCTCACTCCTACTAGTGAATCTAATGTAACACACACCCATACGATGCGCACCACCCCGTGATGTTTTTCTCACTCCTACTAGTGAATGTAATGTAACACACACCCATACAATGCGCACCACAGCGTGATGTTTTTCTCACTCCTATTAGTGAATGTAATGTAACAAACACCCATACAATGCGCACCACCCCGTGATGTTTTTCTCACTTCTACTAGTGAATGTAATGTAACACACACCCATACAATGCGCACCACCCCCTGATGTTTTTCTCACTCCTACTAGTGAATGTAATGTAACGCACACCCATACAATGCGCACCACCCCGTGATGTTTTTCTCACTGCTACTAGTGAATGTAATTTAACGCACACCCATACAATGCGCACCACCCCGTGATGTTTTTCTCACTCCTACTAGTGAATGTAATGTAACGCACACCCATACAATGCGCACCACCCCGTGATGTTTCTCTCACTCCTACTAGTGAATGTAATGTAACGCACACCCATAAAATGCGCACCACCCCGTGATGTTTCTCTCACTCCTACTAGTGAATCTAATGTAACACACACCCATACAATGCGCACCACCCCGTGATGTTTCTCTCACTCCTACTAGTGAGTCTAATGTAACACACACCCATACAATGCGCACCACCCCGTGATGTTTTTCTCACTCCTACTAGTGAATGTAATGTAACACACACCCATACAATGCGCACCACCCCGTGATGTTTTTCTCACTCCTACTAGTGAATGTAATGTAACACACCCATACAATGCG
The DNA here is from genome assembly GCF_034190915.1 of Cavia porcellus. Classification (NCBI taxonomy): domain Eukaryota; kingdom Metazoa; phylum Chordata; class Mammalia; order Rodentia; family Caviidae; genus Cavia; species Cavia porcellus. Next base: position 11,634 of record NW_026947818.1, read on the forward strand.
CACCACACCCTGATGTTTTTCTCACTCCTACTAGTGAATGTAATGTAACGCACACCCATAAAATGCGCACCACCCCGTGATGTTTTTCTCACTGCTACTAGTGAATGTAATGTAACGCACACCCATACAATGCACACCACCCCGTGATGTTTCTCTCACTCCTACTAGTGAATGTAATGTAACGCACACCCATACAATGCGCACCACCCCATGATGTTTCTCTCACTCCTACTAGTGAATGTAATGTAACGCACACACATAAAATGCGCACCACACCGTGATGTTTCTCTCACTCCTACCAGTGAATCTAATGTAACACACACCCATAAAATGCGCACCACCCCGTGATGTTTTTCTCACTCCTACTAGTGAATCTAATGTAACACACACCCATACAATGCGCACCACCCCGTGATGTTTTTCTCACTCCTACTAGTGAATGTAATGTAACACACAGCCATACAATGCGCACCACCCCGTAATGTTTTTCTCACTGCTACTAGTGAATGTAATGTAACACACACCCATACAATGCGCACCACCCCGTGATGTTTTTCTCACTCCTACTAGTGAATGTAATGTAACACACACCCATACAATGCGCACCACCCCGTGATGTTTTTCTCACTTCTACTAGTGAATGTAGTGTAACACACACCCATACAATGCGCACAACCCCGTGATGTTTTTCTCACTCCTACTAGTGAATGTAGTGTAACACACACCCATAAAATGCGCACCACCCCGTGATATTTTTCTCACTCCTACTAGTGAATGTAATGTAACACACACCCATAAAATGCGCACCACCCCGTGATGATTTTCGCACTCCTACTAGTGAATGTAATGTAACACACCCATACAATGCGCACCACCCCCTGATGTTTTTCTCACTCCTACTAGTGAATGTAATGTAACGCACACACATAAAATGCGCACCACACCGTGATGTTTCTCTCACTCCTACCAGTGAATCTAATGTAACACACACCCATAAAATGCGCACCACCCCGTGATGTTTTTCTCACTCCTACTAGTGAATCTAATGTAACACACACCCATACAATGCGCACCACCCCGTGATGTTTTTCTCACTGCTACTAGTGAATGTAATGTAACACACACCCATACAATGCGCACCACCCCGTGATGTTTTTCTCACTCCTACTAGTAAATCTAATGTAACACACACCCAGACAATGCGCACCATCCCGTGATGTTTTTCTCACTCCTACTAGTGAATGTAATGTAACGCACACCCATACAATGCGCACCACCCCGTGATGTTTTTCTCACTCATACTAGTGAATGTAATGTAACGCACACCCATACAATGCGCACCACCCCGTGATGTTTCTCTCACTCCTACTAGTGAATGTAATGTAACGCACACACATAAAATGCGCACCACCCCGTGATGTTTCTCTCACTCCTACTAGTGAATCTAATGTAACGCACACCCATACAATGCGCACCACCCCGTGATGTTTCTCTCACTCCTACTAGTGAATCTAATGTAACACACACCCATACAATGCGCACCACCCCGTGATGTTTTTCTCACTCCTACTAGTGAATCTAATGTAACACACACCCATACAATGCGCACCACCCCGTGATGTTTTTCTCACTCCTACTAGTGAATGTAATGTAACACACACCCATACAATGCGCACCACCCCGTGATGTTTTTCTCACTCCTACTAGTGAATGTAATGTAACACACACCCATACAATGCGCACCACCCCGTGATGTTTTTCTCACTCCTGCTAGTGAATGTAATGGAACACACACCCATACAATGCGCACCACCCCGTGATGTTTTTCTCACTCCTGCTACTGAATGTAATGTAACACACACCCATACAATGCGCACCACCCCGTGATGTTTTTCTCACTCCTACTAGTGAATGTAATGTAACACACCCATACAATGTGCACCACCCCCTGATGTTTTTCTCACTCCTACTAGTGAATGTAATGTAACGCACACACATACAATGCGCACCACCGCGTGATATTTTTCTCACTCCTACTAGTGAATGTAATGTAACGCAGACCCATACAATGCGCACCACCCCGTGATGTTTTTCTCACTCCTACTAGTGAATGTAATGTAACACACACCCATACAATGCGCACCACCCTGTGATGTTTTTCTCACTCCTACTAGTGAGTGTAATGTAACGCACACCCATAAAATGCGCACCACCCTGTGATGTTTTTCTCACTCCTACTAGTGAATGTAATGTAACGCACACCCATACAATGCGCACCACCCCGTGATGTTTCTCTCACTCCTACTAGTGAATGTAATGTAACGCACACCCATACAATGCGCACCACCCCGTGATGTTTCTCTCACTCCTACTAGTGAATGTAATGTAACGCACACCCATACAATGCGCACCACCCCGTGATGTTTCTCTCACTAATACTAGTGAATGTAATGTAACGCACACCCATATAATGCGCACCACCCCGTGATGTTTTTCTCACTCCTACTAGTGAATATAATGTAACGCACACCCATACAATGCGCACCACCCCGTGATGTTTCTCTCACTCCTACTAGTGAATGTAATGTAACGCACACACATAAAATGCGCACCACCCCGTGATGTTTCTCTCACTCCTACCAGTGAATCTAATGTAACACACACCCATACAATGCGCACCACCCCGTGATGTTTTTCTCACTCCTACTAGTGAATCTAATGTAACACACACCCATACAATGCGCACCACCCCGTGATGTTTTTCTCACTCCTACTAGTGAATGTAATGTAACACACACCCATACAATGCGCACCACCCCGTGATGTTTTTCTCACTCCTACTAGTGAATGTAATGTAACACACACCCATACAATGCGAACCACCCCGTGATATTTTTCTCACTCCTACTGGTGAATGTAATGTAACACACACCCATACAATGCGCACCACCCCGTGATGTTTTTCTCACTCCTACTAGTGAATGTAATGTAACACACACCCATACAATGCGCACCACCCCGTGATGTTTTTCTCACTCCTACTAGTGAATGTAATGTAACGCACACACATAAAATGCGCACCACACCGTGATGTTTCTCTCACTCCTACCAGTGAATCTAATGTAACACACACCCATAAAATGCGCACCACCCCGTGACGTTTTTCTCACTCCTACTAGTGAATCTAATGTAACACACACCCATACAATGCGCACCACCCCGTGATGTTTTTCTCTCTCCTACTAGTGAATGTAATGTAACACACAGCCATACAATGCGCACCACCCCGTGATGTTTTTCTCACTGCTACTAGTGAATGTAATGTAACACACACCCATACAATGCGCACCACCCCGTGATGTTTTTCTCACTCCTACTAGTGAATGTAATGTAACACACACCCATACAATGCGCACCACCCCGTGATGTTTTTCTCACTTCTACTAGTGAATGTAGTGTAACACACACCCATACAATGCGCACAACCCCGTGATGTTTTTCTCACTCCTACTAGTGAATGTAGTGTAACACACACCCATAAAATGCGCACCACCCAGTGATATTTTTCTCACTCCTACTAGTGAATGTAATGTAACACACACCCATACAATGCGCACCACCCCGTGATGATTTTCGCACTCCTACTAGTGAATGTAATGTAACACACCCATACAATGTGCACCACCCCCTGATGTTTTTCTCACTCCTACTAGTGAATGTAATGTAACGCACACACATAAAATGCGCACCACACCGTGATGTTTCTCTCACTCCTACCAGTGAATCTAATGTAACGCACACCCATAAAATGCGCACCACCCCGTGATGTTTTTCTCACTCCTACTAGTGAATCTAATGTAACACACACCCATACAATGCGCACCACCCCGTGATGTTTTTCTCACTGCTACTAGTGAATGTAATGTAACACACAGCCATACAATGCGCACCACCCCGTGATGTTTTTCTCACTGCTACTAGTGAATGTAATGTAACACACACCCATACAATGCGCACCACCCCGTGATGTTTTTCTCACTTCTACTAGTGAATGTAGTGTAACACACGCCCATACAATGCGCACAACCCCGTGATGTTTTTCTCACTCCTACTAGTGAATGTAGTGTAACACACACCCATAAAATGCGCACCACCCCGTGATATTTTTCTCACTCCTACTAGTGAATGTAATGTAACACACACCCATACAATGCGCACCACCCCGTGATGATTTTCGCACTCCTACTAGTGAATGTAATGTAACACACCCATACAATGCGCACCACCCCGTGATGTTTTTCTCACTGCTACTAGTGAATGTAATGTAACGCACACCCATACAATGTGCACCACCCCGTGATGTTTCTCTCACTCCTACTAGTGAATGTAATGTAACGCACACCCATACAATGCGCACCACCCGGTGATGTTTCTCTCACTCCTACTAGTGAATGTAATGTAACACACACCCATACAATGCGCACCACCCCGTGATGTTTTTCTCACTCCTACTAGTGAATGTAGTGTAACACACACCCATAAAATGCGCACCACCCCGTGATGTTTTTCTCACTGCTAGTAGTGAATGTAGTGTAACACACACCCATACAATGCGCACCACCCCGTGATGTTTTTCTCACTCCTACTAGTGAATGTAATGTAACACACACCCATAAAATGCGCACCACCCCGTGATGATTTTCTCACTCCTACTAGTGAATCTAATGTAACAAACACCCATACAATGCGCACCACCCCGTGATGTATTTCTCACTCCTACTAGTGAATGTAATGTAACACACACCCATACAATGCGCACCACCCCGTGATGTTTTTCTCACTCCTACTAGTGAATGTAATGTAACACACACCCATACAATGTGCACCACCATGTGATGTTTTTCTCACTCCTACTAGTGAATGTAATGTAACACACACCCATACAATGCGCACCACCCCGTGATGTTTTTCTCACTCCTACTAGTGAATGTAATGTAACGCACACCCATACAATGCGCACCACCCCGTGATGTTTTTCTCACTCCTACTAGTGAATCTAATGTAACACACACCCATACAATGCGCACCACCCCGTGATGTTTTTCTCACTCCTACTAGTGAATGTAATGTAACACACCCATACAATGCGCACCACCCCCTGATGTTTTTCTCACTCCTACTAGTGAATGTAATGTAACGCACACCCATAAAATGCGCACCACCCCGTGATGTTACTCTCACTCCTACTAGTGAATCTAATGTAACACACACCCATACAATGCGCACCACCCCGTGATGTTTTTCTCACTCCTACTAGTGAATTTAATGTAACACACACCCATACAATGCGCACCACCCCGTGATGTTTCTCTCACTCCTACTAGTGAATGTAATGTAACACACATCCATACAATGCGCACCACCCCGTGATGTTTTTCTCACTCCTACTAGTGAATGTAATGTAACACACACCCATACAATGCGCACCACCCTGTGATGTTATTCTCACTCCTACTAGTGAATGTAATGTAACACACACCCATACAATGCGCACCACCCCGTGATGTTTCTCTCACTCCTACTAGTGAATGTAACGTAACACACATCCATACAATGCGCACCACCCCGTGATGTTTTTCTCACTCCTACTAGTGAATGTAATGTAACACACACCCATACAATGCGCACCACCCTGTGATGTTTTTCTCACTCCTACTAGTGAATGTAATGTAACACACACCCATACAATGCGCACCACCCAGTGATGTTTTTCTCACTCCTACTAGTGAATGTAATGTAACACACACCCATACAATGCGCACCACCCCGTGATGTTTTTCTCACTCCTACTAGTGAATCTAATGTAACACACACCCATACGATGCGCACCACCCCGTGATGTTTTTCTCACTCCTACTAGTGAATGTAATGTAACACACACCCATACAATGCGCACCACAGCGTGATGTTTTTCTCACTCCTATTAGTGAATGTAATGTAACAAACACCCATACAATGCGCACCACCCCGTGATGTTTTTCTCACTTCTACTAGTGAATGTAATGTAACACACACCCATACAATGCGCACCACCCCCTGATGTTTTTCTCACTCCTACTAGTGAATGTAATGTAACGCACACCCATACAATGCGCACCACCCCGTGATGTTTTTCTCACTGCTACTAGTGAATGTAATTTAACGCACACCCATACAATGCGCACCACCCCGTGATGTTTTTCTCACTCCTACTAGTGAATGTAATGTAACGCACACCCATACAATGCGCACCACCCCGTGATGTTTCTCTCACTCCTACTAGTGAATGTAATGTAACGCACACCCATAAAATGCGCACCACCCCGTGATGTTTCTCTCACTCCTACTAGTGAATCTAATGTAACACACACCCATACAATGCGCACCACCCCGTGATGTTTCTCTCACTCTTACTAGTGAGTCTAATGTAACACACACCCATACAATGCGCACCACCCCGTGATGTTTTTCTCACTCCTACTAGTGAATGTAATGTAACACACACCCATACAATGCGCACCACCCCGTGATGTTTTTCTCACTCCTACTAGTGAATGTAATGTAACACACCCATACAATGCGCACCACACCCTGATGTTTTTCTCACTCCTACTAGTGAATGTAATGTAACGCACACCCATAAAATGCGCACCACCCCGTGATGTTTTTCTCACTGCTACTAGTGAATGTAATGTAACGCACACCCATACAATGCACACCACCCCGTGATGTTTCTCTCACTCCTACTAGTGAATGTAATGTAACGCACACCCATACAATGCGCACCACCCCATGATGTTTCTCTCACTCCTACTAGTGAATGTAATGTAACGCACACCCATAAAATGCGCACCACCCCGTGATGTTTCTCTCACTCCTACTAGTGAATCTAATGTTACACACACCCATACAATGCGCACCACCCCGTGATAATTTTCTCACTCCTACTAGTGAATGTAATGTAACACACACCCATACAATGCGCACCACTCCGTGATTTTTTTCTCACTCCTACTAGTGAATGTAATGTAACACACACCCATATAATGCGCACCACCCCGTGATGTTTTTCTCACTCCTACTAGTGAATGTAATGTAACACACACCCATACAATGCGCACCACCCAGTGATGTTTTTCTCACTCCTACTAGTGAATGTAATGTAACACACACCCATACAATGCGCACCACCCCGTGATGTTTTTCTCACTCCTACTAGTGAATGTAATGTAACACACACCCATACAATGCGCACCACCCCGTGATGTTTTTCTCACTCCTACTAGTGAATGTAGTGTAACACACACCCATACAATGCGCACAACCCCGTTATGTTTTTCTCACTCCTACTAGTGAATGTAGTGTAACACACACCCATAAAATGCGCACCACCCCGTGATATTTTTCTCACTCCTACTAGTGAATGTAATGTAACGCACACCCATACAATGCGCACCACCCCGTGATTATTTTCGCACTCCAACTAGTGAATGTAATGTAACACACCCATACAATGCGCACCACCCCCTGATGTTTTTGTCACTCCTACTAGTGAATGTAATGTAACGCACACCCATACAATGCGCACCACCCCGTGATGTTTTTCTCACTGCTACTAGTGAATGTAATGTAACGCACACCCATACAATGCGCACCACCCCGTGATGTTTTTCTCACTCCTACTAGTGAATGTAATGCAACGCACACCCATACAATGCGCACCACCCCGTGATGTTTCTCTCACTCCTACTAGTGAATGTAATGTAACGCACACCCATAAAATGCGCACCACCCCGTGATGTTTCTCTCACTCCTACTAGTGAATCTAATGTAACACACACCCATACAATGCGCACCACCCCGTGATGTTTCTCTCACTCGTACTAGTGAATCTAATGTAACACACACCCATACAATGCGCACCACCCCGTGATGTTTCTCTCACTCCTACTAGTGAATGTAATGTAACACACATCCATACAATGCGCACCACCCCGTGATGTTTTTCTCACTCCTACTAGTGAATGTAATGTAACACACACCCATACAATGCGCACCACCCCGTGATGTTTTTCTCACTCCTACTAGTGAATGTAATGTAACACACACCCATACAATGCGCACCACCCAGTGATGTTTTTCTCACTCCTACTAGTGAATGTAATGTAACACACACCCATACAATGCGCACCACCCCGTGATGTTTTTCTCACTCCTACTAGTGAATGTAGTGTAACACACACCCATAAAATGCGCACCACCCCGTGATGTTTTTCTCACTGCTAGTAGTGAATGTAGTGTAACACACACCCATACAATGCACACCACCCCGTGATGTTTTTCTCACTCCTACTAGTGAATGTAATGTAACACACACCCATACAATGCGCACCACCCCGTGATGATTTTCTCACTCCTACTAGTGAATCTAATGTAACAAACACCCATACAATGCGCACCACCCCGTGATGTTTTTCTCACTCCTACTAGTGAATGTAATGTAACACACACGCATACAATGCGCACCACCCCGTGATGTTTTTCTCACTCCTACTAGTGAATGTAATGTAACACACACCCATACAATGCGCACCACCCCGTGATGTTTTTCTCACTCCTACTAGTGAATGTAATGTAACACACCCATACAATGCGCACCACCCCCTGATGTTTTTCTCACTCCTACTAGTGAATGTAATGTAACGCACACCCATACAATGCGCACCACTTCGTGATGTTTTTCTCACTGCTACTAGTGAATGTAATGTAACGCACACCCATACAATGCACACCACCCCGTGATGTTTCTCTCACTCCTACTAGTGAATGTAATGTAACGCACACCCATACAGTGCGCACCACCCCGTGATGTTTCTCTCACTCCTACTAGTGAATGTAATGTAACGCACACCCATAAAATGCGCACCACCACGTGATGTTTCTCTCACTCCTACTAGTGAATCTAATTAACACACACCCATACAATGCGCACCACCCCGTGATAATTTTCTCACTCCTACTAGTGAATGTAATGTAACACACACCCATACAATTTGCACCACCCCGTGATGTTTTTCTCACTCCTACTAGTGAATGTAATGTAACACACACCCATATAATGCGCACCACCCCGTGATGTTTTTCTCACTCCTACTAGTGAATGTAATGCAACACACACCCATACAATGCGCACCACCCTGTGATGTTTTTCTCACTCCTACTAGTGAATGTAATGTAACACACACCCATACAATGCGCACCAACCCGTGATGTTTTTCTCACTCCTACTAGTGAATGTAATGTAACACACACCCATATAATGCGCACCACCCCGTGATGTTTTTCTCACTCCTACTAGTGAATGTAATGTAACACACACCCATACAATGCGCACCACCCAGTGATGTTTTTCTCACTCCTACTAGTGAATGTAATGTAACACACACCCATACAATGCGCACCACCCCGTGATGTTTTTCGCACTCCTACTAGTGAATGTAATGTAACACACACCCATACAATGCGCACCACCCCGTGATGTTTTTCTCACTCCTACTAGTGAATGTAATGTAACACACACCCATACAATGCGCACCACCCCGTGATGTTTTTCTCATTCCTACTAGTGAATGTAGTGTAACACACACCCATACAATGCGCACAACCCCGTGATGTTTTTCTCACTCCTACTAGTGAATATAGTGTAACACACACCCATAAAATGCGCACCACCCCGTGATACTTTTCTCACTCCTACTAGTGAATGTAATGTAACACACACCCATACAATGCGCACCACCCCGTGATGATTTTCGCACTCCTACTAGTGAATGTAATGTAACACACCCATACAATGCGCACCACCCCCTGATGTTTTTCTCACTCCTACTAGTGAATGTAATGTAACGCACACACATACAATGCGCACCACCCCGTGATGATTTTCTCACTGCTACTAGTGAATGTAATGTAACGCACACCCATACAATGCGCACCACGCCGTGATGTTTTTCTCACTCCTACTAGTGAATGTAATGTAACGCACACCCATACAATGCGCACCACCCCGTGATGTTTTTCTCACTCCTACTAGTGAATGTAATGTAACGCACACCCATACAATGCGCACCACCCCGTGATGTTTTTCTCACTCCTACTAGTGAATGTAGTGTAACACACACCCATACAATGCGCACAACCCCGTTATGTTTTTCTCACTCCTACTAGTGAATGTAGTGTAACACACACCCATAAAATGCGCACCACCCCGTGATATTTTTCTCACTCCTACTAGTGAATGTAATGTAACACACACCCATACAATGCGCACCACCCCGTGATTATTTTCACACTCCTACTAGTGAATGTAATGTAACACACCCATACAATGCGCACCACCCCCTGATGTTTTTGTCACTCCTACTAATGAATGTAATGTAACGCACACCCATACAATGCGCACCACCCCGTGATGTTTTTCTCACTGCTACTAGTGAATGTAATGTAACGCACACCCATACAATGCGCACCACCCCGTGATGTTTTTCTCACTCCTACTAGTGAATGTAATGCAACGCACACCCATACAATGCGCACCACCCCGTGATGTTTTTCTCACTCCTACTAGTGAATGTAATGTAACACACACCCATACAATGCGCACCACCCCGTGATGTTTTTCTCACTCCTACTAGTGAATGTAATGTAACACACACCCATACAATGCGCACCACCCAGTGATGTTTTTCTCACTCCTACTAGTGAATGTAATGTAACACACACCCATACAATGCGCACCACACCGTGATGTTTTTCTCACTCCTACTAGTGAATGTAATGTAACGCACACACATAAAATGCGCACCACCCCGTGATGTTTCTCTCACTCCTACCAGTGAATCTAATGTAACACACACCCATACAATGCGCACCACCCCGTGATGTTTCTCTCACTCCTACCAATGAAAGTAATGTAACACACACCCATACAATGCGCACCACCCCGTGATGTTTCTCTCACTCCTACTAGTGAATCTAATGTAACACACACCCATACAATGCGCACCACCCCGTGATGTTTCTCTCACTCCTACTAGTGAATGTAATGTAACACACATCCATACAATGCGCACCACCCCGTGATGTTTTTCTCACTCCTACTAGTGAATGTAATGTAACACACACCCATACAATGCGCACCACCCCGTGATGTTTTTCTCACTCCTACTAGTGAATGTAATGTAACACACACCCATACAATGCGCACCACCCAGTGATGTTTTTCTCACTCCTACTAGTGAATGTAATGTAACACACACCCATACAATGCGCACCACACCGTGATGTTTTTCTCACTCCTACTAGTGAATGTAATGTAACGCACACACACAAAATGCGCACCACCCCGTGATGTTTCTCTCACTCCTACCAGTGAATCTAATGTAACACACACCCATACAATGCGCACCACCCCGTGATGTTTCTCTCACTCCTACCAATGAAAGTAATGTAACACACACCCATACAATGCGCACCACCCCGTGATGTTTTTCTCACTCCTACTAGTGAATGTAATGTAACACACACCCATACAATGCGCACCACCCCGTGATGTTTTTCTCACTCCTACTAGTGAATGTAATGTAACACACACCCATACAATGCGCACCACCCCGTGATGTTTTTCTCATTCCTACTAGTGAATGTAGTGTAACACACACCCATACAATGCGCACAACCCCGTGATGTTTTTCTCACTCCTACTAGTGAATGTAGTGTAACACACACCCATAAAATGCGCACCACCCCGTGATATTTTTCTCACTCCTACTAGTGAATGTAATGTAACACACACCCATACAATGCGCACCACCCCGTGATGATTTTCGCACTCCTACTAGTGAATGTAATGTAACACACCCATACAATGCGCACCACACCCTGATGTTTTTCTCACTCCTACTAGTGAATGTAATGTAACGCACACCCATACAATGCGCACCACCCCGTGATGTTTTTCTCACTCCTACTAGTGAATGTAATGTAACGCACACCCATACAATGCGCACCACCCCGTGATGTTTCTCTCACTCCTACTAGTGAATGTAATGTAACGCACACCCATAAAATGCGCACCACCCCGTGATGTTTCTCTCACTCCTACTAGTGAATCTAATGTAACACACACCCATACAATGCGCACCACCCCGTGATGTTTCTCTCACTCCTACTAGTGAATCTAATGTAACACACACCCATACAATGCGCACCACCCCGTGATGTTTCTCTCACTCCTACTAGTGAATGTAATGTAACACACATCCATACAATGCGCACCACCCCGTGATGTTTTTCTCACTCCTACTAGTGAATGTAATGTAACACACACCCATACAATTTGCACCACCCCGTGATGTTTTTCTCACTCCTACTAGTGAATGTAATGTAACACACACCCATATAATGCGCACCACCCCGTGATGTTTTTCTCACTCCTACTAGTGAATGTAATGTAACACACACCCATACAATGCGCACCACCCTGTGATGTTTTTCTCACTCCTACTAGTGAATGTAATGTAACACACACCCATACAATGCGCACCAACCCGTGATGTTTTTCTCACTCCTACTAGTGAATGTAATGTAACACACACCCATATAATGCGCACCACCCCGTGATGTTTTTCTCACTCCTACTAGTGAATGTAATGTAACACACACCCATACAATGCGCACCACCCAGTGATGTTTTTCTCACTCCTACTAGTGAATGTAATGTAACACACACCCATACAATGCGCACCACCCCGTGATGTTTTTCGCACTCCTACTAGTGAATGTAATGTAACACACACCCATACAATGCGCACCACCCCGTGATGTTTTTCTCACTCCTACTAGTGAATGTAATGTAACACACACCCATACAATGCGCACCACCCCGTGATGTTTTTCTCATTCCTACTAGTGAATGTAGTGTAACACACACCCATACAATGCGCACAACCCCGTGATGTCTTTCTCACTCCTACTAGTGAATATAGTGTAACACACACCCATAAAATGCGCACCACCCCGTGATACTTTTCTCACTCCTACTAGTGAATGTAATGTAACACACACCCATACAATGCGCACCACCCCGTGATGATTTTCGCACTCCTACTAGTGAATGTAATGTAACACACCCATACAATGCGCACCACCCCCTGATGTTTTTCTCACTCCAACTAGTGAATGTAATGTAACGCACACACATACAATGCGCACCACCCCGTGATGATTTTCTCACTGCTACTAGTGAATGTAATGTAACGCACACCCATACAATGCGCACCACGCCGTGATGTTTTTCTCACTCCTACTAGTGAATGTAATGTAACGCACACCCATACAATGCGCACCACCCCGTGATGTTTTTCTCACTCCTACTAGTGAATGTAATGTAACGCACACCCATACAATGCGCACCACCCCGTGATGTTTTTCTCACTCCTACTAGTGAATGTAGTGTAACACACACCCATACAATGCCCACAACCCCGTTATGTTTTTCTCACTCCTACTAGTGAATGTAGTGTAACACACACCCATAAAATGCGCACCACCCCGTGATATTTTTCTCACTCCTACTAGTGAATGTAATGTAACACACACCCATACAATGCGCACCACCCCGTGATTATTTTCACACTCCTACTAGTGAATGTAATGTAACACACCCATACAATGCGCACCACCCCCTGATGTTTTTGTCACTCCTACTAATGAATGTAATGTAACGCACACCCATACAATGCGCACCACCCCGTGATGTTTTTCTCACTGCTACTAGTGAATGTAATGTAACGCACACCCATACAATGCGCACCACCCCGTGATGTTTTTCTCACTCCTACTAGTGAATGTAATGCAACGCACACCCATACAATGCGCACCACCCCGTGATGTTTTTCTCACTCCTACTAGTGAATGTAATGTAACACACACCCATACAATGCGCACCACCCCGTGATGTTTTTCTCACTCCTACTAGTGAATGTAATGTAACACACACCCATACAATGCGCACCACCCAGTGATGTTTTTCTCACTCCTACTAGTGAATGTAATGTAACACACACCCATACAATGCGCACCACACCGTGATGTTTTTCTCACTCCTACTAGTGAATGTAATGTAACGCACACACATAAAATGCGCACCACCCCGTGATGTTTCTCTCACTCCTACCAGTGAATCTAATGTAACACACACCCATACAATGCGCACCACCCCGTGATGTTTCTCTCACTCCTACCAATGAAAGTAATGTAACACACACCCATACAATGCGCACCACCCCGTGATGTTTCTCTCACTCCTACTAGTGAATCTAATGTAACACACACCCATACAATGCGCACCACCCCGTGATGTTTCTCTCACTCCTACTAGTGAATGTAATGTAACACACATCCATACAATGCGCACCACCCCGTGATGTTTTTCTCACTCCTACTAGTGAATGTAATGTAACACACACCCATACAATGCGCACCACCCCGTGATGTTTTTCTCACTCCTACTAGTGAATGTAATGTAACACACACCCATACAATGCGCACCACCTAGTGATGTTTTTCTCACTCCTACTAGTGAATGTAATGTAACACACACCCATACAATGCGCACCACACCGTGATGTTTTTCTCACTCCTACTAGTGAATGTAATGTAACGCACACACACAAAATGCGCACCACCCCGTGATGTTTCTCTCACTCCTACCAGTGAATCTAATGTAACACACACCCATACAATGCGCACCACCCCGTGATGTTTCTCTCACTCCTACCAATGAAAGTAATGTAACACACACCCATACAATGCGCACCACCCCGTGATGTTTTTCTCACTCCTACTAGTGAATGTAATGTAACACACACCCATACAATGCGCACCACCCCGTGATGTTTTTCTCACTCCTACTAGTGAATGTAATGTAACACACACCCATACAATGCGCACCACCCCGTGATGTTTTTCTCATTCCTACTAGTGAATGTAGTGTAACACACACCCATACAATGCGCACAACCCCGTGATGTTTTTCTCACTCCTACTAGTGAATGTAGTGTAACACACACCCATAAAATGCGCACCACCCCGTGATATTTTTCTCACTCCTACTAGTGAATGTAATGTAACACACACCCATACAATGCGCACCACCCCGTGATGATTTTCGCACTCCTACTAGTGAATGTAATGTAACACACCCATACAATGCGCACCACACCCTGATGTTTTTCTCACTCCTACTAGTGAATGTAATGTAACGCACACCCATACAATGCGCACCACCCCGTGATGTTTTTCTCACTCCTACTAGTGAATGTAATGTAACGCACACCCATACAATGCGCACCACCCCGTGATGTTTCTCTCACTCCTACTAGTGAATGTAATGTAACGCACACCCATAAAATGCGCACCACCCCGTGATGTTTCTCTCACTCCTACTAGTGAATCTAATGTAACACACACCCATACAATGCGCACCACCCCGTGATGTTTCTCTCACTCCTACTAGTGAATCTAATGTAACACACACCCATACAATGCGCACCACCCCGTGATGTTTCTCTCACTCCTACTAGTGAATGTAATGTAACACACATCCATACAATGCGCACCACCCCGTGATGTTTTTCTCACTCCTACTAGTGAATGTAATGTAACACACACCCATAAAATGCGCACCACCCCGTGATGTATTTCTCACTCCTACTAGTGAATGTAATGTAACACACACCCATACAATGCGCACCACCCAGTGATGTTTTTGTCACTCCTACTAGTGAATGTAATGTAACACACACCCATACAATGCGCACCACCCCGTGATGTTTTTCTCACTCCTACTAGTGAATGTAATGTAACACACACCCATACAATGCGCACCACCCAGTGATGTTTTTCTCACTCCTACTAGTGAATGTAATGTAACACACACCCATACAATGCGCACCACCCCGTGATGTTTTTCTCACTCCTACTAGTGAATGTAATGTAACGCACACACATAAAATGCGCACCATCCCGTGATGTTTCTCTCACTCCTACCAGTGAATCTAATGTAACACACACCCATACAATGCTCACCACCCCGTGATGTTTCTCTCACTCCTACCAGTGAATGTAATGTAACACACACCCATACAATGCGCACCACCCCGTGATGTTTTTCTCACTCCTACTAGTGAATGTAATGTAACACACACGCATACAATGCGCACCACCCCGTGATGTTTTTCTCACTCCTACTAGTGAATGTAATGTAACACACACCCATACAATGCGCACCACCCCGTGATGTTTTTCTCATTCCTACTAGTGAATGTAGTGTAACACACACCCATACAATGCGCACAACCCCGTGATGTTTTTCTCACTCCTACTAGTGAATGTAGTGTAACACACACCCATAAAATGCGCACCACCCCGTGATATTTTTCTCACTCCTACTAGTGAATGTAATGTAACACACACCCATACAATGCGCACCACCCCGTGATGATTTTCGCACTCCTACTAGTGAATGTAATGTAACACACCCATACAATGCGCACCACCCCCTGATGTTTTTCTCACTCCTACTAGTGAATGTAATGTAACGCACACCCATACAATGCGCACCACCCCGAGATGTTTTTCTCACTGCTACTAGTGAATGTAATGTAACGCACACCCATACAATGCGCACCACCCCGTGATGTTTTTCTCACTGCTACTAGTGAATGTAATGTAACGCACACCCATACAATGCGCACCACCCCGTGATGTTTCTCTCACTCCTACTAGTGAATGTAATGTAACGCACACCCATAAAATGCGCACCACCCCGTGATGTTTCTCTCACTCCTACTAGTGAATCTAATGTAACACACACCCATACAATGCGCACCACCCCGTGATGTTTCTCTCACTCCTACTAGTGAATCTAATGTAACACACACCCATACAATGCGCACCACCCCGTGATGTTTCTCTCACTCCTACTAGTGAATGTAATGTAACACACATCCATACAATGCGCACGACCCCGTGATGTTTTTCTCACTCCTACTAGTGAATGTAATGTAACACACACCCATACAATGCGCACCACCCCGTGATGTTTTTCTCACTCCTACTAGTGAATGTAATGTAACACACACCCATACAATGCGCACCACCCAGTGATGTTTTTGTCACTCCTACTAGTGAATGTAATGTAACACACACCCATACAATGCACACCACCCCGTGATGTTTTTCTCACTCCTACTAGTAAATGTAATGTAACACACACCCATACAATGCGCACCACCCCGTGATGTTTTTCTCACTCCTACTAGTGAATGTAATGTAACACACACCCATACAATGCGCTCCACCCCGTGATGTTTTTCTCACTCCTACTAGTGAATGTAGTGTAACACACACCCATACAATGCGCACCACCCCGTGATGTTTTTCTCACTCCTACTAGTGAATGTAATGTAACGCACACCCATACAATGCGCACCACCCCGTGATGTTTTTCTCACTCCTACTAGTGAATGTAATGTAACACACCCATACAATGCGCACCACCCCCTGATGTTTTTCTCACTCCTACTAGTGAATGTAATGTAACGCACACCCATACAATGCGCACTACCCCGTGATGTTTTTCTCACTGCTACTAGTGAATGTAATGTAACGCACACCCATACAATGCGCACCACCCCGTGATGTTTCTCTCACTCCTACTAGTGAATGTAATGTAACGCACACCAATACAATGCGCACAACCCCGTGATGTTTCTCTCACTCCTACTAGTGAATGTAATGTAACGCACACCCATAAAATGCGCACCACCCCGTGATGTTTCTCTCACTCCTACTAGTGAATCTAATGTAACACACACCCATACAATGCGCACCACCCCGTGATAATTTTCTCACTCCTACTAGTGAATGTAATGTAACACACACCCATAAAATGCGCACCACCCCGTGATGTTTTTCTCACTCCTACTAGTGAATGTAATGTAACACACACCCATACAATGCGCACCACCCCGTGATGTTTTTCTCACTCCTACTAGTGAATGTATTGTAACACACACCCATACAATGCGCACCACCCCGTGATGTTTTTCTCACTCCTACTAGTGAATGTAATGTAACACACACCCATACAATGCGCACCACCCCGTGATGGTTTTCTCACTCCTACTAGTGAATGTAATGTAAGACACACCCATACAATGCGCACCACCCCGTGATGTTTTTCTCACTCCTACTAGTGAATGTAATGTAACACACACCCATACAATGCGCACCACCCAGTGATGTTTTTGTCACTCCTACTAGTGAATGTAATGTAACACACACCCATACAATGCGCACCACCCCGTGATGTTTTTCTCACTCCTACTAGTAAATGTAATGTAACACACACCCATACAATGTGCACCACCCCGTGATGTTTTTCTCACTCCTACTAGTGAATGTAATGTAACACACACCCATACAATGCGCTCCACCCCGTGATGTTTTTCTCACTCCTACTAGTGAATGTAGTGTAACACACACCCATACAATGCGCACCACCCCGTGATGTTTTTCTCACTCCTACTAGTGAATGTAATGTAACGCACACCCATACAATGCGCACCACCCCGTGATGTTTTTCTCACTCCTACTAGTGAATGTAATGTAACACACCCATACAATGCGCAACACCCCCTGATGTTTTTCTCACTCCTACTAGTGAATGTAATGTAACGCACACCCATACAATGCGCACTACCCCGTGATGTTTTTCTCACTGCTACTAGTGAATGTAATGTAACGCACACCCATACAATGCGCACCACCCCGTGATGTTTCTCTCACTCCTACTAGTGAATGTAATGTAACGCACACCAATACAATGCGCACCACCCCGTGATGTTTCTCTCACTCCTACTAGTGAGTGTAATGTAACGCACACCCATAAAATGCGCACCACCCCGTGATGTTTCTCTCACTCCTACTAGTGAATCTAATGTAACACACACCCATACAATGCGCACCACCCCGTGATAATTTTCTCACTCCTACTAGTGAATGTAATGTAACACACACCCATAAAATGCGCACCACCCCGTGATGTTTTTCTCACTCCTACTAGTGAATGTAATGTAACACACACCCATACAATGCGCACCACCCCGTGATGTTTTTCTCACTCCTACTAGTGAATGTATTGTAACACACACCCATACAATGCGCACCACCCCGTGATGTTTTTCTCACTCCTACTAGTGAATGTAATGTAACACACACCCATAAAATGCGCACCACCCCGTGATATTTTTCTCACTCCTACTAGTGAATGTAATGTAACACACACCCATACAATGCGCACCACCCCGTGATTATTTTCACACTCCTACTAGTGAATGTAATGTAACACACCCATACAATGCGCACCACCCCCTGATGTTTTTGTCACTCCTACTAATGAATGTAATGTAACGCACACCCATACAATGCGCACCACCCCGTGATGTTTTTCTCACTGCTACTAGTGAATGTAATGTAACGCACACCCATACAATGCGCACCACCCCGTGATGTTTTTCTCACTCCTACTAGTGAATGTAATGTAACACACACCCATACAATGCGCACCACCCCGTGATGTTTTTCTCACTCCTACTAGTGAATGTAATGTAACACACACCCATACAATGCGCACCACCCAGTGATGTTTTTCTCACTCCTACTAGTGAATGTAATGTAACACACACCCATACAATGCGCACCACACCGTGATGTTTTTCTCACTCCTACTAGTGAATGTAATGTAACGCACACACATAAAATGCGCACCACCCCGTGATGTTTCTCTCACTCCTACCAGTGAATCTAATGTAACACACACCCATACAATGCGCACCACCCCGTGATGTTTCTCTCACTCCTACCAATGAAAGTAATGTAACACACACCCATACAATGCGCACCACCCCGTGATGTTTCTCTCACTCCTACTAGTGAATCTAATGTAACACACACCCATACAATGCGCACCACCCCGTGATGTTTCTCTCACTCCTACTAGTGAATGTAATGTAACACACATCCATACAATGCGCACCACCCCGTGATGTTTTTCTCACTCCTACTAGTGAATGTAATGTAACATACACCCATACAATGCGCACCACCCCGTGATGTTTTTCTCACTCCTACTAGTGAATGTAATGTAACACACACCCATACAATGCGCACCACCCAGTGATGTTTTTCTCACTCCTACTAGTGAATGTAATGTAACACACACCCATACAATGCGCACCACACCGTGATGTTTTTCTCACTCCTACTAGTGAATGTAATGTAACGCACACACATAAAATGCGCACCACCCCGTGATGTTTCTCTCACTCCTACCAGTGAATCTAATGTAACACACACCCATACAATGCGCACCACCCCGTGATGTTTCTCTCACTCCTACCAATGAAAGTAATGTAACACACACCCATACAATGCGCACCACCCCGTGATGTTTTTCTCACTCCTACTAGTGAATGTAATGTAACACACACCCATACAATGCGCACCACCCCGTGATGTTTTTCTCACTCCTACTAGTGAATGTAATGTAACACACACCCATACAATGCGCACCACCCCGTGATGTTTTTCTCATTCCTACTAGTGAATGTAGTGTAACACACACCCATACAATGCGCACAACCCCGTGATGTTTTTCTCACTCCTACTAGTGAATGTAGTGTAACACACACCCATAAAATGCGCACCACCCCGTGATATTTTTCTCACTCCTACTAGTGAATGTAATGTAACACACACCCATACAATGCGCACCACCCCGTGATGATTTTCGCACTCCTACTAGTGAATGTAATGTAACACACCCATACAATGCGCACCACACCCTGATGTTTTTCTCACTCCTACTAGTGAATGTAATGTAACGCACACCCATACAATGCGCACCACCCCGTGATGTTTTTCTCACTCCTACTAGTGAATGTAATGTAACGCACACCCATACAATGCGCACCACCCCGTGATGTTTCTCTCACTCCTACTAGTGAATGTAATGTAACGCACACCCATAAAATGCGCACCACCCCGTGATGTTTCTCTCACTCCTACTAGTGAATCTAATGTAACACACACCCATACAATGCGCACCACCCCGTGATGTTTCTCTCACTCCTACTAGTGAATCTAATGTAACACACACCCATACAATGCGCACCACCCCGTGATGTTTCTCTCACTCCTACTAGTGAATGTAATGTAACACACATCCATACAATGCGCACCACCCCGTGATGTTTTTCTCACTCCTACTAGTGAATGTAATGTAACACACACCCATAAAATGCGCACCACCCCGTGATGTATTTCTCACTCCTACTAGTGAATGTAATGTAACACACACCCATACAATGCGCACCACCCAGTGATGTTTTTGTCACTCCTACTAGTGAATGTAATGTAACACACACCCATACAATGCGCACCACCCCGTGATGTTTTTCTCACTCCTACTAGTGAATGTAATGTAACACACACCCATACAATGCGCACCACCCAGTGATGTTTTTCTCACTCCTACTAGTGAATGTAATGTAACACACACCCATACAATGCGCACCACCCCGTGATGTTTTTCTCACTCCTACTAGTGAATGTAATGTAACGCACACACATAAAATGCGCACCATCCCGTGATGTTTCTCTCACTCCTACCAGTGAATCTAATGTAACACACACCCATACAATGCTCACCACCCCGTGATGTTTCTCTCACTCCTACCAGTGAATGTAATGTAACACACACCCATACAATGCGCACCACCCCGTGATGTTTTTCTCACTCCTACTAGTGAATGTAATGTAACACACACGCATACAATGCGCACCACCCCGTGATGTTTTTCTCACTCCTACTAGTGAATGTAATGTAACACACACCCATACAATGCGCACCACCCCGTGATGTTTTTCTCATTCCTACTAGTGAATGTAGTGTAACACACACCCATACAATGCGCACAACCCCGTGATGTTTTTCTCACTCCTACTAGTGAATGTAGTGTAACACACACCCATAAAATGCGCACCACCCCGTGATATTTTTCTCACTCCTACTAGTGAATGTAATGTAACACACACCCATACAATGCGCACCACCCCGTGATGATTTTCGCACTCCTACTAGTGAATGTAATGTAACACACCCATACAATGCGCACCACCCCCTGATGTTTTTCTCACTCCTACTAGTGAATGTAATGTAACGCACACCCATACAATGCGCACCACCCCGAGATGTTTTTCTCACTGCTACTAGTGAATGTAATGTAATGCACACCCATACAATGCGCACCACCCCGTGATGTTTTTCTCACTCCTACTAGTGAATGTAATGTAACGCACACCCATACAATGCGCACCACCCCGTGATGTTTCTCTCACTCCTACTAGTGAATGTAATGTAACGCACACCCATAAAATGCGCACCACCCCGTGATGTTTCTCTCACTCCTACTAGTGAATCTAATGTAACACACACCCATACAATGCGCACCGCCCCGTGATGTTTCTCTCACTCCTACTAGTGAATCTAATGTAACACACACCCATACAATGCGCACCACCCCGTGATGTTTCTCTCACTCCTACTAGTGAATGTAATGTAACACACATCCATACAATGCGCACGACCCCGTGATGTTTTTCTCACTCCTACTAGTGAATGTAATGTAACACACACCCATACAATGCGCACCACCCCGTGATGTTTTTCTCACTCCTACTAGTGAATGTAATGTAACACACACCCATACAATGCGCACCACCCAGTGATGTTTTTGTCACTCCTACTAGTGAATGTAATGTAACACACACCCATACAATGCACACCACCCCGTGATGTTTTTCTCACTCCTACTAGTAAATGTAATGTAACACACACCCATACAATGCGCACCACCCCGTGATGTTTTTCTCACTCCTACTAGTGAATGTAATGTAACACACACCCATACAATGCGCTCCACCCCGTGATGTTTTTCTCACTCCTACTAGTGAATGTAGTGTAACACACACCCATACAATGCGCACCACCCCGTGATGTTTTTCTCACTCCTACTAGTGAATGTAATGTAACGCACACCCATACAATGCGCACCACCCCGTGATGTTTTTCTCACTCCTACTAGTGAATGTAATGTAACACACCCATACAATGCGCACCACCCCCTGATGTTTTTCTCACTCCTACTAGTGAATGTAATGTAACGCACACCCATACAATGCGCACTACCCCGTGATGTTTTTCTCACTGCTACTAGTGAATGTAATGTAACGCACACCCATACAATGCGCACCACCCCGTGATGTTTCTCTCACTCCTACTAGTGAATGTAATGTAACGCACACCAATACAATGCGCACAACCCCGTGATGTTTCTCTCACTCCTACTAGTGAATGTAATGTAACGCACACCCATAAAATGCGCACCACCCCGTGATGTTTCTCTCACTCCTACTAGTGAATCTAATGTAACACACACCCATACAATGCGCACCACCCCGTGATAATTTTCTCACTCCTACTAGTGAATGTAATGTAACACACACCCATAAAATGCGCACCACCCCGTGATGTTTTTCTCACTCCTACTAGTGAATGTAATGTAACACACACCCATACAATGTGCACCACCCCGTGATGTTTTTCTCACTCCTACTAGTGAATGTATTGTAACACACACCCATACAATGCGCACCACCCCGTGATGTTTTTCTCACTCCTACTAGTGAATGTAATGTAACACACACCCATACAATGCGCACCACCCCGTGATGGTTTTCTCACTCCTACTAGTGAATGTAATGTAAGACACACCCATACAATGCGCACCACCCCGTGATGTTTTTCTCACTCCTACTAGTGAATGTAATGTAACACACACCCATACAATGCGCACCACCCAGTGATGTTTTTGTCACTCCTACTAGTGAATGTAATGTAACACACACCCATACAATGCGCACCACCCCGTGATGTTTTTCTCACTCCTACTAGTAAATGTAATGTAACACACACCCATACAATGTGCACCACCCCGTGATGTTTTTCTCACTCCTACTAGTGAATGTAATGTAACACACACCCATACAATGCGCTCCACCCCGTGATGTTTTTCTCACTCCTACTAGTGAATGTAGTGTAACACACACCCATACAATGCGCACCACCCCGTGATGTTTTTCTCACTCCTACTAGTGAATGTAATGTAACGCACACCCATACAATGCGCACCACCCCGTGATGTTTTTCTCACTCCTACTAGTGAATGTAATGTAACACACCCATACAATGCGCAACACCCCCTGATGTTTTTCTCACTCCTACTAGTGAATGTAATGTAACGCACACCCATACAATGCGCACTACCCCGTGATGTTTTTCTCACTGCTACTAGTGAATGTAATGTAACGCACACCCATACAATGCGCACCACCCCGTGATGTTTCTCTCACTCCTACTAGTGAATGTAATGTAACGCACACCAATACAATGCGCACCACCCCGTGATGTTTCTCTCACTCCTACTGGTGAGTGTAATGTAACGCACACCCATAAAATGCGCACCACCCCGTGATGTTTCTCTCACTCCTACTAGTGAATCTAATGTAACACACACCCATACAATGCTCACCACCCCGTGATAATTTTCTCACTCCTACTAGTGAATGTAATGTAACACACACCCATAAAATGCGCACCACCCCGTGATGTTTTTCTCACTCCTACTAGTGAATGTAATGTAACACACACCCATACAATGCGCACCACCCCGTGATGTTTTTCTCACTCCTACTAGTGAATGTATTGTAACACACACCCATACAATGCGCACCACCCCGTGATGTTTTTCTCACTCCTACTAGTGAATGTAATGTAACACACACCCATACAATGCGCACCACCCCGTGATGTTTTTCTCACTGCTAGTAGTGAATGTAGTGTAACACACACCCATTCAATGCGCACCACCCCGTGATGTTTTTCTCACTCCTACTAGTGAATATAATGTAACACACAAACATACAATGCGCACCACCCCGTGATGATTTTCTCACTCCTACTAGTGAATGTAATGTAACACACCCATACAATGCGCACCACCCCCTGATGTTTTTCTCACTCCTACTAGTGAATGTAATGTAACGCACACCCATACAATGCGCACCACCCCGTGATGTTTTTCTCACTGCTACTAGTGAATGTAATGTAACGCACACCCATACAATACGCACCACCCCGTGATGTTTTTCTCACTCCTACTAGTGAATGTAATGTAACGCACACCCATACAATGCGCACCACCCCGTGATGTTTCTCTCACTACTACTAGTGAATGTAATGTAACGCACACCCATAAAATGCGCACCACCCCGTGATGTTTCTCTCACTCCTACTAGTGAATCTAATGTAATACACACCCATACAATGCGCACCACCCCGTGATGTTTCTCTCACACCTACTAGTGAATCTAATGTAACACACACCCATACAATGCGCACCACCCCGTGATATTTTTCTCACTCCTACTAGTGAATGTAATGTAACACACACCCATACAATGCGCACCACCCCGTGATGATTTTCGCACTCCTACTAGTGAATGTAATGTAACACACCCATACAATGCGCACCACCCCCTGATGTTTTTCTCACTCCTACTAGTGAATGTAATGTAACGCACACCCATACAATGCGCACCACCCCGAGATGTTTTTCTCACTGCTACTAGTGAATGTAATGTAACGCACACCCATACAATGCGCACCACCCCGTGATGTTTTTCTCACTCCTACTAGTGAATGTAATGTAACGCACACCCATACAATGCGCACCACCCCGTGATGTTTCTCTCACTCCTACTAGTGAATGTAATGTAACGCACACCCATAAAATGCGCACCACCCCGTGATGTTTCTCTCACTCCTACTAGTGAATCTAATGTAACACACACCCATACAATGCGCACCACCCCGTGATGTTTCTCTCACTCCTACTAGTGAATCTAATGTAACACACACCCATACAATGCGCACCACCCCGTGATGTTTCTCTCACTCCTACTAGTGAATGTAATGTAACACACATCCATACAATGCGCACGACCCCGTGATGTTTTTCTCACTCCTACTAGTGAATGTAATGTAACACACACCCATACAATGCGCACCACCCCGTGATGTTTTTCTCACTCCTACTAGTGAATGTAATGTAACACACACCCATACAATGCGCACCACCCAGTGATGTTTTTGTCACTCCTACTAGTGAATGTAATGTAACACACACCCATACAATGCACACCACCCCGTGATGTTTTTCTCACTCCTACTAGTGAATGTAATGTAACACACACCCATACAATGCGCACCACCCCGTGATGTTTTTCTCACTCCTACTAGTGAATGTAATGTAACACACACCCATACAATGCGCTCCACCCCGTGATGTTTTTCTCACTCCTACTAGTGAATGTAGTGTAACGCACACCCATACAATGCGCACCACCCCGTGATGTTTTTCTCACTCCTACTAGTGAATGTAATGTAACGCACACCCATACAATGCGCACCACCCCGTGATGTTTTTCTCACTCCTACTAGTGAATGTAATGTAACACACCCATACAATGCGCACCACCCCCTGATGTTTTTCTCACTCCTACTAGTGAATGTAATGTAACGCACACCCATACAATGCGCACTACCCCGTGATGTTTTTCTCACTGCTACTAGTGAATGTAATGTAACGCACACCCATACAATGCGCACCACCCCGTGATGTTTCTCTCACTCCTACTAGTGAATGTAATGTAACGCACACCAATACAATGCGCACAACCCCGTGATGTTTCTCTCACTCCTACTAGTGAATGTAATGTAACGCACACCCATAAAATGCGCACCACCCCGTGATGTTTCTCTCACTCCTACTAGTGAATCTAATGTAACACACACCCATACAATGCGCACCACCCCGTGATAATTTTCTCACTCCTACTAGTGAATGTAATGTAACACACACCCATAAAATGCGCACCACCCCGTGATGTTTTTCTCACTCCTACTAGTGAATGTAATGTAACACACACCCATACAATGCGCACCACCCCGTGATGTTTTTCTCACTCCTACTAGTGAATGTATTGTAACACACACCCATACAATGCGCACCACCCCGTGATGTTTTTCTCACTCCTACTAGTGAATGTAATGTAACACACACCCATACAATGCGCACCACCCCGTGATGGTTTTCTCACTCCTACTAGTGAATGTAATGTAAGACACACCCATACAATGCGCACCACCCCGTGATGTTTTTCTCACTCCTACTAGTGAATGTAATGTAACACACACCCATACAATGCGCACCACCCAGTGATGTTTTTGTCACTCCTACTAGTGAATGTAATGTAACACACACCCATACATTGCGCACCACCCCGTGATGTTTTTCTCACTCCTACTAGTAAATGTAATGTAACACACACCCATACAATGTGCACCACCCCGTGATGTTTTTCTCACTCCTATTAGTGAATGTAATGTAACACACACCCATACAATGCGCTCCACCCCGTGATGTTTTTCTCACTCCTACTAGTGAATGTAGTGTAACACACACCCATACAATGCGCACCACCCCGTGATGTTTTTCTCACTCCTACTAGTGAATGTAATGTAACGCACACCCATACAATGCGCACCACCCCGTGATGTTTTTCTCACTCCTACTAGTGAATGTAATGTTACACACCCATACAATGCGCACCACCCCCTGATGTTTTTCTCACTCCTACTAGTGAATGTAATGTAACGCACACCCATACAATGCGCACTACCCCGTGATGTTTTTCTCACTGCTACTAGTGAATGTAATGTAACGCACACCCATACAATGCGCACCACCCCGTGATGTTTCTCTCACTCCTACTAGTGAATGTAATGTAACGCACACCAATACAATGCGCACCACCCCGTGATGTTTCTCTCACTCCTACTAGTGAGTGTAATGTAACGCACACCCATAAAATGCGCACCACCCCGTGATGTTTCTCTCACTCCTACTAGTGAATCTAATGTAACACACACCCATACAATGCGCACCACCCCGTGATAATTTTCTCACTCCTACTAGTGAATGTAATGTAACACACACCCATAAAATGCGCACCACCCCGTGATGTATTTCTCACTCCTACTAGTGAATGTAATGTAACACACACCCATACAATGCGCACCACCCCGTGATGTTTTTCTCACTCCTACTAGTGAATGTATTGTAACACACACCCATACAATGCGCACCACCCCGTGATGTTTTTCTCACTCCTACTAGTGAATGTAATGTAACACACACCCATACAATGCGCACCACCCCGTGTTGTTTTTCTCACTGCTAGTAGTGAATGTAGTGTAACACACACCCATTCAATGCGCACCACCCCGTGATGTTTTTCTCACTCCTACTAGTGAATATAATGTAACACACAAACATACAATGCGCACCACACCGTGATGATTTTCTCACTCCTACTAGTGAATGTAATGTAACACACCCATACAATGCGCACCACCCCCTGATGTTTTTCTCACTCCTACTAGTGAATGTAATGTAACGCACACCCATACAATGCGCACCACCCCGTGATGTTTTTCTCACTGCTACTAGTGAATGTAATGTAACGCACACCCATACAATACGCACCACCCCGTGATGTTTTTCTCACTCCTACTAGTGAATGTAATGTAACGCACACCCATACAATGCGCACCACCCCGTGATGTTTCTCTCACTACTACTAGTGAATGTAATGTAACGCACACCCATAAAATGCGCACCACCCCGTGATGTTTCTCTCACTCCTACTAGTGAATCTAATGTAATACACACCCATACAATGCGCACCACCCCGTGATGTTTCTCTCACACCTACTAGTGAATCTAATGTAACACACACCCATACAATGCGCACCACCCCGTGATGTTTTTCTCACTCCTACTAGTGAATGTATTGTAACACACACCCATACAATGCGCACCACCCCGTGATGTTTTTCTCACTCCTACTAGTGAATGTAATGTAACACACACCCATACAATGCGCACCACCCCGTGATGGTTTTCTCACTCCTACTAGTGAATGTAATGTAAGACACACCCATACAATGCGCACCACCCCGTGATGTTTTTCTCACTCCTACTAGTGAATGTAATGTAACACACACCCATACAATGCGCACCACCCAGTGATGTTTTTGTCACTCCTACTAGTGAATGTAATGTAACACACACCCATACAATGCGCACCACCCCGTGATGTTTTTCTCACTCCTACTAGTAAATGTAATGTAACACACACCCATACAATGCGCACCACCCCGTGATGTTTTTCTCACTCCTACTAGTGAATGTAATGTAACACACACCCATACAATGCGCTCCACCCCGTGATGTTTTTCTCACTCCTACTAGTGAATGTAGTGTAACACACACCCATACAATGCGCACCACCCCGTGATGTATTTCTCACTCCTACTAGTGAATGTAATGTAACGCACACCCATACAATGCGCACCACCCCGTGATGGTTTTCTCACTCCTACTAGTGAATGTAATGTAACACACCCATACAATGCGCACCACCCCCTGATGTTTTTCTCACTCCTACTAGTGAATGTAATGTAACGCACACCCATACAATGCGCACTACCCCGTGATGTTTTTCTCACTGCTACTAGTGAATGTAATGTAACGCACACCCATACAATGCGCACCACCCCGTGATGTTTCTCTCACTCCTACTAGTGAATGTAATGTAACGCACACCAATACAATGCGCACCACCCCGTGATGTTTCTCTCACTCCTACTAGTGAATGTAATGTAACGCACACCCATAAAATGCGCACCACCCCGTGATGTTTCTCTCACTCCTTCTAGTGAATCTAATGTAACACACACCCATACAATGCGCACCACCCCGTGATAATTTTCTCACTCCTACTAGTGAATGTAATGTAACACACACCCATAAAATGCGCACCACCCGGTGATGTTTTTCTCACTCCTACTAGTGAATGTAATGTAACACACACCCATACAATGCGCACCACCCCGTGATGTTTTTCTCACTCCTACTAGTGAATGTATTGTAACACACACCCATACAATGCGCACCACCCCGTGATGTTTTTCTCACTCCTACTAGTGAATGTAATGTAACACACACCCATACAATGCGCACCACCCCGTGATGTTTTTCTCACTGCTAGTAGTGAATGTAGTGTAACACACACCCATTCAATGCGCACCACCCCGTGATGTTTTTCTCACTCCTACTAGTGAATATAATGTAACACACAAACATACAATGCGCACCACCCCGTGATGATTTTCTCACTCCTACTAGTGAATGTAATGTAACACACACCCATACAATGCGCACCACCCCCTGATGTTTTTCTCACTCCTACTAGTGAATGTAATGTAACGCACACCCATACAATGCGCACCACCCCGTGATGTTTTTCTCACTCCTACTAGTGAATGTAATGTAACACACACCCATACAATGCGCACCACCCCGTGATGTTTTTCTCACTCCTACTAGTGAATGTAGTGTAACACACACCCATACAATGCGCACCACCCCGTGATGTTTTTCTCACTGCTAGTAGTGAATGTAGTGTAACACACACGCATACAATGCGCACCACCCCGTGATGCTTTTCTCACTCCTACTAGTGAATGTAATGTAACACACACCCATACAATGCGCACCACCCCGTGATGATTTTCTCACTCTTACTAGTGAATCTAATGTAACAAACACCCATACAATGCGCACCACCCCGTGATGTTTTTCTCACTCCTACTAGTGAATGTAATGTAACACACACCCATACATTGCGCACCACCCCGTGATGTTTTTCTCACTCCTACTAGTGAATGTAATGTAACACACACCCATACAATGCGCACCACCCCGTGATGTTTTTCTCACTCCTACTAGTGAATCTAATGTAACGCACACCCATACAATGCGCACCACCCCGTGATGTTTCTCTCACTCCTACTAGTGAATGTAATGTAACGCACACACATAAAATGCGCACCACCCCGTGATGTTTCTCTCACTCCTACTAGTGAATCTAATGTAACACACACCCATACAATGCGCACCACCCCGTGATGTTTTTCTCACTCCTACTAGTGAATGTAATGTAACACACACCCATACAATGCGCACCACCCCGTGATATTTTTCTCAGTCCTACTAGTGAATGTAATGTAACACACACCCATACAATGCGCACCACCCCGTGATGTTTTTCTCACTACTACTAGTGAATGTAATGTAACACACACCCATACAATGCGCACCACGCCGTGATGTTTTTCTCTCTCCTACTAGTGAATGTAGTGTAACACACACCCATATAATGCGCACCACCCCGTGATGTTTTTCTCACTCCTACTAGTGAATGTAGTGTAACACACACCCATAAAATGCGCACCACCCCGTGATGTTTTTCTCACTCCTACTAGTGAATGTAATGTAACACACACCCATACAATGCGCACCACCCCGTGATGATTTTCTCACTCCTACTAGTGAATGTAATGTAACACACCCATAGAATGCGCACCACCCCCTGATGTTTTTCTCACTCCTACTAGTGAAAGTAATGTAACTCACACCCATACAATGCGCACCACCTCGTGATGTTTTTCTCACTGCTACTAGTGAATGTAATGTAACGCACACCCATACAATGCGCACCACCCCGTGATAATTTTCTCACACCTACTAGTGAATGTAATGTAACACACACCCATACAATGCGCACCACCCCGTGATGTTTTTCTCACTCCTACTAGTGAATGTAATGTAACACACACCCATACAATGCGCACCACCCCGTGATGTTTTTCTCACTCCTACTAGTGAATGTAATGTAACACACATCCATACAATGCGCACCACCCCGTGATGTTTTTCTCACTCCTACTAGTGAATGTAATGTAACACACACCCATACAATGCCCACCACCCCGTGATGTTTTTCTCACTCCTACTAGTGAATGTAATGTAACACACACCCATACAATGCGCACCACCCCGTGATGTTTTTCTCACTCCTACTAGTGAATGTAGTGTAACACACACCCATAAAATGCGCACCACCACGTGATGTTTTTCTCACTGCTAGTAGTGAATGTAGTGTAACACACACGCATACAATGCGCACCAACCCGTGATGCTTTTCTCACTCCTTCTAGTGAATGTCATGTAACACACACCCATACAATGCGCACCACCCCGTGATGATTTTCCCACTCCTACTAGTGAATCTAATGTAACAAACACCCATACAATGCGCACCACCCTGTGATGTTTTTCTCACTCCTACTAGTGAATGTAATGTAACACACACCCATACAATGCGCACCACCCCGTGATGTTTTTCTCACTCCTACTAGTGAATGTAATGTAACACACACCCATACAATGCGCACCACCCCGTGATGTTTCTCTCACTCCTACTAATGAATCTAATGTAACACACACCCATACAATGCGCACCACCCCGTGATGTTTCTCTCACTCCTACTAGTGAATCTAATGTAACACACACCCATACAATGCGCACAACCCGTAATGTTTCTCTCACTCCTACTAGTGAATGTAATGTAACACACACCCATACAATGCGCACCACCCCGTGATGTTTCTCTCACTCCTACTAGTGAATGTAATGTAACACAAACCCATACAATGCGCACCACCCCGAGATGTTTTTCTCACTCCTACTAGTGAATGTAATGTAACACACACCCATACAATGCGCACCACCCCGTGATGCTTTTCTCACTCCTACTAGTGAATGTAATGTAACACACACCCATACAATGCGCACCACCCCGTGATGATTTTCTCACTCCTACTAGTGAATCTAATGTAACAAACACCCATACAATGCGCACCACCCTGTGATGTTTTTCTCACTCCTACTAGTGAATGTAATGTAACGCACACCCATACAATGCGCACCACCCCGTGATGCTTTTCTCACTCCTACTAGTGAATGTAATGTAACACACACCCATACAATGCGCACCACCCCGTGATGTTTCTCTCACTCCTACTAGTGAATCTAATGTAACACACACCCATACAATGCGCACCACCCCGTGATGTTTCTCTCACTCCTACTAGTGAATCTAATGTAACACACACCCATACAATGCGCACCACCCCGTGAGGTTTCTCTCACTCCTACTAGTGAATGTAATGTAACACACACCTATACAATGCGCACCACCCCGTGATGTTTCTCTCACTCCTACTAGTGAATGTAATGTAACACACACCCATACAATGCGCACCACCCCGAGATGTTTTTCTCACTCCTACTAGTGAATGTAATGTAACACAAACCCATACAATGCGCACCACCCAGTGATGTTTTTCTCACTCCTACTAGTGAATGTAATGTAACACACACCCATACAATGCGCACCACCCCGTTATGTTTTTCTCACTCCTACTAGTGAATGTAGTGTAACACACACCCATACAATGCGCACCACCCCGTGATGTTTTTCTCACTGCTAGTAGTGAATGTAGTGTAACACACACCCATACAATGCGCACCACCCCGTGATGTTTTTCTCACTCCTACTAGTGAATGTAATGTAACACACACCCATACAATGCGCACCACCCCGTGATGATTTTCTCACTCCTACTAGTGAATCTAATGTAACAAACACCCATACAATGCGCACCACCCCGTGATGTTTTTCTCACTCCTACTAGTGAATGTAATGTAACACACACCCATACAATGCGCACCACCCCGTGATGTTTTTCTCACTCCTACTACTGAATGTAATGTAACACACACCCATACAATGCGCACCAACCCGTGATGTTTTTCTCACTCCTACTAGTGAATGTAGTGTAACACACACCCATACAATGCGCACCACCCCGTGATGTTTTTCTCACTGCTAGTAGTGAATGTAGTGTAACACACACCCATACAATGCGCACCACCCCGTGATGCTTTTCTCACTCCTACTAGTGAATGTAATGTAACACACACCCATACAATGCGCACCACCCCGTGATGATTTTCTCACTCCTACTAGTGAATCTAATGTAACAAACACCCATACAATGCGCACCACCCTGTGATGTTTTTCTCACTCCTACTAGTGAATATAATGTAACGCACACCCATACAATGCGCACCAACCCGTGATGTTTTTCTCACTCCTACTAGTGAATGTAATGTAACACACACCCATACAATGCGCACCACCCCGTGATGTTTCTCTCACTCCTACTAGTGAATCTAATGTAACACACACCCATACAATGCGCACCACCCCGTGATGTTTCTCTCACTCCTACTAGTGAATCTAATGTAACACACACCCATACAATGCGCACCACCCCGTGATGTTTCTCTCACTCCTACTAGTGAATGTAATGTAACACACACCTATACAATGCGCACCACCCCGTGATGTTTCTCTCACTCCTACTAGTGAATGTAATGTAACACAAACCCATACAATGCGCACCACCCCGAGATGTTTTTCTCACTCCTACTAGTGAATGTAATGTAACACACACCCATACGATGCGCACCACCCAGTGATGTTTTTCTCACTCCTACTAGTGAATGTAATGTAACACACACCCATACAATGCGCACCACCCCGTTATGTTTTTCTCACTCCTACTAGTGAATGTAGTGTAACACACACCCATACAATGCGCACCACCCCGTGATGTTTTTCTCACTGCTAGTAGTGAATGTAGTGTAACACACACCCATACAATGCGCACCACCCCGTGATATTTTTCTCACTCCTACTAGTGAATGTAATGTAACACACACCCATACAATGCGCACCACCCCGTGATGATTTTCTCACTCCTACTAGTGAATCTAATGTAACAAACACCCATACAATGCGCACCACCCCGTGATGTTTTTCTCACTCCTACTAGTGAATGTAATGTAACACACACCCATACAATGCGCACCACCCCGTGATGTTTTTCTCACTCCTACTACTGAATGTAATGTAACACACACCCATACAATGCGCACCACCCCGTGATGTTTTTCTCACTCCTACTAGTGAATGTATTGTAACACACACCCATACAATGCGCACCACCCCGTGATGTTTTTCTCACTCCTACTAGTGAATGTAATGTAACACACACCCATACAATGCGCACCACCCCGTGATGTTTTTCTCACTCCTACTAGTGAATGTAATGTAACACACCCATACAATGCGCACCACCCCCTGATGTTTTTCTCACTCCTACTAGTGAATGTAATGTAACGCACACCCATGCAATGCACACCACCCCGTGATGTTTTTCTCACTGCTACTAGTGAATGTAATGTAACGCACACCCATACAATGCGCACCACCCCGTGATGTTTCTCTCACTCCTACTAGTGAATGTAATGTAACGCACACCCATACGATGCGCACCACCCCGTGATGTTTCTCTCACTGCTACTAGTGAATGTAATGTAACGCACACCCATAAAATGCGCACCACCCCGTGATGTTTCTCTCACTCCTACTAGTGAATCTAATGTAACACACACCCATACAATGCGCACCACCCCGTGATAATTTTCTCACTCCTACTAGTGAATGTAATGTAACACACACCCATACAATGCGCACCACCCCGTGATGTTTTTCTCACTCCTACTAGTGAATGTAATGTAACACAAACCCATACAATGCGCACCACCCCGTGATGTTTTTCTCACTCCTACTAGTGAATGTAATGTAACACACACCCATACAATGCGCACCACCCCGTGATGTTTTTCTCACTCCTACTAGTGAATGTAATGTAACACACACCCATACAATGCGCACCACCCCGTGATGTTTTTCTCACTCCTACTAGTGAATGTAATGTAAGACACACCCATACAATGCGCACCACCCCGTGATGTTTTTCTCACTCCTACTAGTGAATGTAGTGTAACACACACCCATACAATGCGCACCACCCCGTGATGTTTTTCTCACTGCTAGTAGTGAATGTAGTGTAACACACACCCATACAATGCGCACCACCCCGTGATGTTTTTCTCACTCCTACTAGTGAATGTAATGTAACACACACCCATACAATGCGCACCACCCCGTGATGATTTTCTCACTCCTACTAGTGAATGTAATGTAACACACCCATACAATGCGCACCACCCCCTGATGTTTTTCTCACTCCTACTAGTGAATGTAATGTAACACACACCCATACAATGCGCACCACCACGTGATGTTTTTCTCACTGCTACTAGTGAATGTAATGTAACGCACACCCATACAATGCGCACCACCCCGTGATGTTTTTCTCACTCCTACTAGTGAATGTAATGTAACGCACACCCATACAATGCGCACCACCCCGTGATGTTTCTCTCACTCCTACTAGTGAATGTAATGTAACGCACACCCATAAAATGCGCACCACCCCGTGATGTTTCTCTCACTCCTACTAGTGAATCAAATGTAACACACACCCATACAATGCGCACCACCCCGTGATGTTTCTCTCACACCTACTAGTGAATCTAATGTAACACACACCCATACAATGCGCACCACCCCGTGATAATTTTCTCACTCCTACTAGTGAATGTAATGTAACACACACCCATACAATGCGCACCACCCCGTGATGTTTTTCTCACTCCTACTAGTGAATGTAATGTAACACACACCCATACAATGCGCACCACCCCGTGATGTTTTTCTCACTCCTACTAGTGATTGTAATGTAACACACACCCATACAATGCGCACCACCCCGTGATGTTTTTCTCATTCCTACTAGTGAATGTAATGTAACACACACCCATACAATGCGCACCACCCCGTGATGTTTTTCTCACTCCTACTAGTGAATGTAATGTAACACACACCCATACAATGCGCACCACCACGTGATGTTTTTTTCACTCCTACTAGTGAATGTAGTGTAACACACACCCATACAATGCGCACCACCCAGTGATGTTTTTCTCACTGCTAGTAGAGAATGAAGTGTAACACACACGCATACAATGCGCACCACCCCGTGATGCTTTTCTCACTCCTACTAGTGAATGTAATGTAACACACACCCATACAATGCGCACCACCCCGTGATGATTTTCTCACTCCTACTAGTGAATCTAATGTAACAAACACCCATACAATGCGCACCACCCTGTGATGTTTTTCTCACTCCTACTAGTGAATGTAATGTAACACACACCCATACAATGCGCACCACCCCGTGATGTTTTTCTCACTCCTACTAGTGAATGTAATGTAACACACACCCATACAATGCCCACCACCCCGTGATGTTTTTCTCACTCCTACTAGTGAATCTAATGTAACGCACACCCATACAATGCGCACCACCCCGTGATATTTTTCTCACTCCTACTAGTGAATGTAATGTAACGCACACCCATACAATGCGCACCACCCCGTGATGTTTTTCTCACTCCCACTAGTGAATGTAATGTAACGCACACCCATACAATGCGCACCACCCCGTGATGTTTTTCTCACTCCTACTAGTCAATGTAATGTAACGCACACCCATACAATGCGCACCACCCCGTGATGTTTCTCTCACTCCTACTAGTGAATGTAATGTAACGCACACACATAAAATGCGCACCACCCCGTGATGTTTCTCTCACTCCTACTAGTGAATCTAATGTAACGCACACCCATACAATGCGCACCACCCCGTGATGTTTTTCTCACTCCTACTAGTGAATGTAATGTAACACACACCCATACAATGCGCACCACCCCGTGATGTTTTTCTCACTCCTACTAGTGAATGTAATGTAACACACACCCATACAATGCGTACCACCCCGTGATGTTTTTCTCACTCCTACTAGTGAATGTAATGTAACACACACCCATACAATGCGCACCACGCAGTGATGTTTTTCTCACTCCTACTAGTGAATGTAGTGTAACACACACCCATACAATGCGCACCACCCCGTGATGTTTTTCTCACTCCTACTAGTGAATGTAGTGTAACACACACCCATAAAATGCGCACCACCCCGTGATGTTTTTCTCACTCCTACTAGTGAATGTAATGTAACACACACCCATACAATGCGCACCACCCCGTGATGATTTTCTCACTCCTACTAGTGAATGTAATGTCACACACCCATACAATGCGCACCACCCCCTGATGTTTTTCTCACTCCTACTAGTGAATGTAATGTAACGCACACCCATACAATGCGCACCACCCCGTGATGATTTTCTCACTGCTACTAGTGAATGTAATGTAACGCACACCCATACAATGCGCACCACCCCGTGATGTTTTTCTCACTCCTACTAGTGAATGTAATGTAACGCACACCCATACAATGCGCACCACCCCGTGATGTTTTTCTCACTCCTACTAGTGAATGTAGTGTAACACACACCCATACAATGCGCACCACCCCGTGATGTTTTTCTCACTGCTAGTAGTGAATGTAGTGTAACACACACCCATACAATGCGCACCACCCCATGATGCTTTTCTCACTCCTACTAGTGAATGTAATGTAACACACACCCATACAATGCGCACCACCCCGTGATGATTTTCTCACTCCTACTAGTGAATCTAATGTAACAAACACCCATACAATGCGCACCACCCTGTGATGTTTTTCTCACTCCTACTAGTGAATGTAATGTAACACACACCCATACAATGCGCACCACCCCGTGATGTTTCTCTCACTCCTACTAGTGAATCTAATGTAACACACACCCATACAATGCGCACCACCCCGTGATGTTTTTCTCACTCCTACTAGTGAATGT
The DNA here is from genome assembly GCF_034190915.1 of Cavia porcellus. Lineage (NCBI taxonomy): Eukaryota > Metazoa > Chordata > Mammalia > Rodentia > Caviidae > Cavia > Cavia porcellus. The sequence continues at coordinate 50,737 of NW_026947818.1, forward strand.
AATGTAACACACACCCATACAATGCGCACCACCCCGTGATGTTTTTCTCACTCCTACTAGTGAATGTAATGTAACACACACCCATACAATGCGCACCACCCAGTGATGTTTTTGTCACTCCTACTAGTGAATGTAATGTAACACACACCCATACAATGCGCACCACCCCGTGATGTTTTTCTCACTCCTACTAGTAAATGTAATGTAACACACACCCATACAATGCGCACCACCCCGTGATGTTTTTCTCACTCCTACTAGTGAATGTAATGTAACACACACCCATACAATGCGCTCCACCCCGTGATGTTTTTCTCACTCCTACTAGTGAATGTAGTGTAACACACACCCATACAATGCGCACCACCCCGTGATGTTTTTCTCACTCCTACTAGTGAATGTAATGTAACGCACACCCATACAATGCGCACCACCCCGTGATGTTTTTCTCACTCCTACTAGTGAATGTAATGTAACACACCCATACAATGCGCACCACCCCCTGATGTTTTTCTCACTCCTACTAGTGAATGTAATGTAACGCACACCCATACAATGCGCACTACCCCGTGATGTTTTTCTCACTGCTACTAGTGAATGTAATGTAACGCACACCCATACAATGCGCACCACCCCGTGATGTTTCTCTCACTCCTACTAGTGAATGTAATGTAACGCACACCAATACAATGCGCACCACCCCGTGATGTTTCTCTCACTCCTACTAGTGAATGTAATGTAACGCACACCCATAAAATGCCCACCACCCCGTGATGTTTCTCTCACTCCTACTAGTGAATCTAATGTAACACACACCCATACAATGCGCACCACCCCGTGATAATTTTCTCACTCCTACTAGTGAATGTAATGTAACACACACCCATAAAATGCGCACCACCCCGTGATGTTTTTCTCACTCCTACTAGTGAATGTAATGTAACACACACCCATACAATGCGCACCACCCCGTGATGTTTTTCTCACTCCTACTAGTGAATGTATTGTAACACACACCCATACAATGCGCACCACCCCGTGATGTTTTTCTCACTCCTACTAGTGAATGTAATGTAACACACACCCATACAATGCGCACCACCCCGTGATGGTTTTCTCACTCCTACTAGTGAATGTAATGTAAGACACACCCATACAATGCGCACCACCCCGTGATGTTTTTCTCACTCCTACTAGTGAATGTAATGTAACACACACCCATACAATGCGCACCACCCAGTGATGTTTTTGTCACTCCTACTAGTGAATGTAATGTAACACACACCCATACAATGCGCACCACCCCGTGATGTTTTTCTCACTCCTACTAGTAAATGTAATGTAACACACACCCATACAATGCGCACCACCCCGTGATGTTTTTCTCACTCCTACTAGTGAATGTAATGTAACACACACCCATACAATGCGCTCCACCCCGTGATGTTTTTCTCACTCCTACTAGTGAATGTAGTGTAACACACACCCATACAATGCGCACCACCCCGTGATGTTTTTCTCACTCCTACTAGTGAATGTAATGTAACGCACACCCATACAATGCGCACCACCCCGTGACGTTTCTCTCACTCCTACTAGTGAATGTAATGTAACGCACACCCATAAAATGCGCACCACCCCTTGATGTTTCTCTCACTCCTACTAGTGAATCTAATGTAACACACACCCATACAATGCGCACCACCCCGTGATAATTTTCTCACTCCTACTAGTGAATGTAATGTAACACACACCCATAAAATGCGCACCACCCCGTGATGTTTTTCTCACTCCTACTAGTGAATGTAATGTAACACACACCCATACAATGCGCACCACCCCGTGATGTTTTTCTCACTCCTACTAGTGAATGTATTGTAACACACACCCATACAATGCGCACCACCCCGTGATGTTTTTCTCACTCCTACTAGTGAATGTAATGTAACACACACCCATACAATGCGCACCACCCCGTGATGGTTTTCTCACTCCTACTAGTGAATGTAATGTAAGACACACCCATACAATGCGCACCACCCCGTGATGTTTTTCTCACTCCTACTAGTGAATGTAGTGTAACACACACCCATACAATGCGCACCACCCCGTGATGTTTCTCTCACTGCTAGTAGTGAATGTAGTGTAACACACACCCATTCAATGCGCACCACCCCGTGATGTTTTTCTCACTCCTACTAGTGAATATAATGTAACACACAAACATACAATGCGCACCACCCCGTGATGATTTTCTCACTCCTACTAGTGAATGTAATGTAACACACCCATACAATGCGCACCACCCCCTGATGTTTTTCTCACTCCTACTAGTGAATGTAATGTAACGCACACCCATACAATGCGCACCACCCCGTGATGTTTTTCTCACTGCTACTAGTGAATGTAATGTAACGCACACCCATACAATACGCACCACCCCGTGATGTTTTTCTCACTCCTACTAGTGAATGTAATGTAACGCACACCCATACAATGCGCACCACCCCGTGATGTTTCTCTCACTACTACTAGTGAATGTAATGTAACGCACACCCATAAAATGCGCACCACCCCGTGATGTTTCTCTCACTCCTACTAGTGAATCTAATGTAATACACACCCATACAATGCGCACCACCCCGTGATGTTTCTCTCACACCTACTAGTGAATCTAATGTAACACACACCCATACAATGCGCACCACCCCGTGATAATTTTCTCACTCCTACTAGTGAATGTAATGTAACACACACCCATACAATGCGCACCACCCCGTGATGTTTTTCTCACTCCTACTAGTGAATGTAATGTAACACACACCCATACAATGCGCACCACCCCGTGATGTTTTTCTCACTCCTACTAGTGAATGTAGTGTAACACACACCCATACAATGCGCACCACCCCGTGATGTTTTTCTCACTGCTAGTAGTGAATGTAGTGTAACACACACGCATACAATGCGCACCACCCCGTGATGCTTTTCTCACTCCTACTAGTGAATGTAATGTAACACACACCCATACAATGCGCACCACCCCGTGATGTTTTTCTCACTCTTACTAGTGAATCTAATGTAACAAACACCCATACAATGCGCACCACCCCGTGATGTTTTTCTCACTCCTACTAGTGAATGTAATGTAACGCACACCCATACAATGCGCACCACCCCGTGATGTTTTTCTCACTCCTACTAGTGAATGTAATGTAACACACCCATACAATGCGCACCACCCCCTGATGTTTTTCTCACTCCTACTAGTGAATGTAATGTAACGCACACCCATACAATGCGCACTACCCCGTGATGTTTTTCTCACTGCTACTAGTGAATGTAATGTAACGCACACCCATACAATGCGCACCACCCCGTGATGTTTCTCTCACTCCTACTAGTGAATGTAATGTAACGCACACCAATACAATGCGCACCACCCCGTGATGTTTCTCTCACTCCTACTAGTGAATGTAATGTAACGCACACCCATAAAATGCCCACCACCCCGTGATGTTTCTCTCACTCCTACTAGTGAATCTAATGTAACACACACCCATACAATGCGCACCACCCCGTGATGTTTTTCTCACTCCTACTAGTGAATGTATTGTAACACACACCCATACAATGCGCACCACCCCGTGATGTTTTTCTCACTCCTACTAGTGAATGTAATGTAACACACACCCATACAATGCGCACCACCCCGTGATGGTTTTCTCACTCCTACTAGTGAATGTAATGTAAGACACACCCATACAATGCGCACCACCCCGTGATGTTTTTCTCACTCCTACTAGTGAATGTAGTGTAACACACACCCATACAATGCGCACCACCCCGTGATGTTTCTCTCACTGCTAGTAGTGAATGTAGTGTAACACACACCCATTCAATGCGCACCACCCCGTGATGTTTTTCTCACTCCTACTAGTGAATATAATGTAACACACAAACATACAATGCGCACCACCCCGTGATGATTTTCTCACTCCTACTAGTGAATGTAATGTAACACACCCATACAATGCGCACCACCCCCTGATGTTTTTCTCACTCCTACTAGTGAATGTAATGTAACGCACACCCATACAATGCGCACCACCCCGTGATGTTTTTCTCACTGCTACTAGTGAATGTAATGTAACGCACACCCATACAATACGCACAACCCCGTGATGTTTTTCTCACTCCTACTAGTGAATGTAATGTAACGCACACCCATACAATGCGCACCACCCCGTGATGTTTCTCTCACTACTACTAGTGAATGTAATGTAACGCACACCCATAAAATGCGCACCACCCCGTGATGTTTCTCTCACTCCTACTAGTGAATCTAATGTAATACACACCCATACAATGCGCACCACCCCGTGATGTTTCTCTCACACCTACTAGTGAATCTAATGTAACACACACCCATACAATGCGCACCACCCCGTGATAATTTTCTCACTCCTACTAGTGAATGTAATGTAACACACACCCATACAATGCGCACCACCCCGTGATGTTTTTCTCACTCCTACTAGTGAATGTAATGTAACACACACCCATACAATGCGCACCACCCCGTGATGTTTTTCTCACTCCTACTAGTGAATGTAATGTAACACACACCCATACAATGCGCACCACCCCGTGATGTTTTTCTCACTCCTACTAGTGAATGTAGTGTAACACACACCCATACAATGCGCACCACCCCGTGATGTTTTTCTCACTGCTAGTAGTGAATGTAGTGTAACACACACGCATACAATGCGCACCACCCCGTGATGCTTTTCTCACTCCTACTAGTGAATGTAATGTAACACACACCCATACAATGCGCACCACCCCGTGATGATTTTCTCACTCTTACTAGTGAATCTAATGTAACAAACACCCATACAATGCGCACCACCCCGTGATGTTTTTCTCACTCCTACTAGTGAATGTAATGTAATGCACACCCATACAATGCGCACCACCCCGTGATGTTTTTCTCACTCCTACTAGTGAATGTAATGTAACACACCCATACAATGCGCACCACCCCCTGATGTTTTTCTCACTCCTACTAGTGAATGTAATGTAACGCACACCCATACAATGCGCACTACCCCGTGATGTTTTTCTCACTGCTACTAGTGAATGTAATGTAACGCACACCCATACAATGCGCACCACCCCGTGATGTTTCTCTCACTCCTACTAGTGAATGTAATGTAACGCACACCAATACAATGCGCACCACCCCGTGATGTTTCTCTCACTCCTACTAGTGAATGTAATGTAACGCACACCCATAAAATGCCCACCACCCCGTGATGTTTCTCTCACTCCTACTAGTGAATCTAATGTAACACACACCCATACAATGCGCACCACCCCGTGATAATTTTCTCACTCCTACTAGTGAATGTAATGTAACACACACCCATAAAATGCGCACCACCCCGTGATGTTTTTCTCACTCCTACTAGTGAATGTAATGTAACACACACCCATACAATGCGCACCACCCCGTGATGTTTTTCTCACTCCTACTAGTGAATGTATTGTAACACACACCCATACAATGCGCACCACCCCGTGATGTTTTTCTCACTCCTACTAGTGAATGTAATGTAACACACACCCATACAATGCGCACCACCCCGTGATGGTTTTCTCACTCCTACTAGTGAATGTAATGTAAGACACACCCATACAATGCGCACCACCCCGTGATGTTTTTCTCACTCCTACTAGTGAATGTAATGTAACACACACCCATACAATGCGCACCACCCAGTGATGTTTTTGTCACTCCTACTAGTGAATGTAATGTAACACACACCCATACAATGCGCACCACCCCGTGATGTTTTTCTCACTCCTACTAGTAAATGTAATGTAACACACACCCATACAATGCGCACCACCCCGTGATGTTTTTCTCACTCCTACTAGTGAATGTAATGTAACACACACCCATACAATGCGCTCCACCCCGTGATGTTTTTCTCACTCCTACTAGTGAATGTAGTGTAACACACACCCATACAATGCGCACCACCCCGTGATGTTTTTCTCACTCCTACTAGTGAATGTAATGTAACGCACACCCATACAATGCGCACCACCCCGTGATGTTTCTCTCACTCCTACTAGTGAATGTAATGTAACGCACACCCATAAAATGCGCACCACCCCTTGATGTTTCTCTCACTCCTACTAGTGAATCTAATGTAACACACACCCATACAATGCGCACCACCCCGTGATAATTTTCTCACTCCTACTAGTGAATGTAATGTAACACACACCCATAAAATGCGCACCACCCCGTGATGTTTTTCTCACTCCTACTAGTGAATGTAATGTAACACACACCCATACAATGCGCACCACCCCGTGATGTTTTTCTCACTCCTACTAGTGAATGTATTGTAACACACACCCATACAATGCGCACCACCCCGTGATGTTTTTCTCACTCCTACTAGTGAATGTAATGTAACACACACCCATACAATGCGCACCACCCCGTGATGGTTTTCTCACTCCTACTAGTGAATGTAATGTAAGACACACCCATACAATGCGCACCACCCCGTGATGTTTTTCTCACTCCTACTAGTGAATGTAGTGTAACACACACCCATACAATGCGCACCACCCCGTGATGTTTCTCTCACTGCTAGTAGTGAATGTAGTGTAACACACACCCATTCAATGCGCACCACCCCGTGATGTTTTTCTCACTCCTACTAGTGAATATAATGTAACACACAAACATACAATGCGCACCACCCCGTGATGATTTTCTCACTCCTACTAGTGAATGTAATGTAACACACCCATACAATGCGCACCACCCCCTGATGTTTTTCTCACTCCTACTAGTGAATGTAATGTAACGCACACCCATACAATGCGCACCACCCCGTGATGTTTTTCTCACTGCTACTAGTGAATGTAATGTAACGCACACCCATACAATACGCACCACCCCGTGATGTTTTTCTCACTCCTACTAGTGAATGTAATGTAACGCACACCCATACAATGCGCACCACCCCGTGATGTTTCTCTCACTACTACTAGTGAATGTAATGTAACGCACACCCATAAAATGCGCACCACCCCGTGATGTTTCTCTCACTCCTACTAGTGAATCTAATGTAATACACACCCATACAATGCGCACCACCCCGTGATGTTTCTCTCACACCTACTAGTGAATCTAATGTAACACACACCCATACAATGCGCACCACCCCGTGATAATTTTCTCACTCCTACTAGTGAATGTAATGTAACACACACCCATACAATGCGCACCACCCCGTGATGTTTTTCTCACTCCTACTAGTGAATGTAATGTAACACACACCCATACAATGCGCACCACCCCGTGATGTTTTTCTCACTCCTACTAGTGAATGTAATGTAACACACACCCATACAATGCGCACCACCCCGTGATGTTTTTCTCACTCCTACTAGTGAATGTAGTGTAACACACACCCATACAATGCGCACCACCCCGTGATGCTTTTCTCACTGCTAGTAGTGAATGTAGTGTAACACACACGCATACAATGCGCACCACCCCGTGATGCTTTTCTCACTCCTACTAGTGAATGTAATGTAACACACACCCATACAATGCGCACCACCCCGTGATGATTTTCTCACTCTTACTAGTGAATCTAATGTAACAAACACCCATACAATGCGCACCACCCCGTGATGTTTTTCTCACTCCTACTAGTGAATGTAATGTAACACACACCCATACATTGCGCACCACCCCGTGATGTTTTTCTCACTCCTACTAGTGAATGTAATGTAACACACACCCATACAATGCGCACCACCCCGTGATGTTTTTCTCACTCCTACTAGTGAATCTAATGTAACGCACACCCATACAATGCGCACCACCCCGTGATGTTTCTCTCACTCCTACTAGAGAATGTAATGTAACGCACACACATAAAATGCGCACCACCCCGTGATGTTTCTCTCACTCCTACTAGTGAATCTAATGTAACACACACCCATACAATGCGCACCACCCCGTGATGTTTTTCTCACTCCTACTAGTGAATGTAATGTAACACACACCCATACAATGCGCACCACCCCGTGATGTTTTTCTCAGTCCTACTAGTGAATGTAATGTAACACACACCCATACAATGCGCACCACCCCGTGATGTTTTTCTCACTCCTACTAGTGAATGTAATGTAACACACACCCATACAATGCGCACCACGCCGTGATGTTTTTCTCACTCCTACTAGTGAATGTAGTGTAACACACACCCATATAATGCGCACCACCCCATGATGTTTTTCTCACTCCTACTAGTGAATGTAGTGTAACACACACCCATAAAATGCGCACCACCCCGTGATGTTTTTCTCACTCCTACTAGTGAATGTAATGTAACACACACCCATACAATGCGCACCACCCCGTGATGATTTTCTCACTCCTACTAGTGAATGTAATGTAACACACCCATAGAATGCGCACCACCCCCTGATGTTTTTCTCACTCCTACTAGTGAATGTAATGTAACTCACACCCATACAATGTGCACCACCCCGTGATGTTTTTCTCACTGCTACTAGTGAATGTAATGTAACGCACACCCATACAATGCGCACCACCCCGTGATAATTTTCTCACACCTACTAGTGAATGTAATGTAACACACACCCATACAATGCGCACCACCCCGTGATGTTTTTCTCACTCCTACTAGTGAATGTAATGTAACACACACCCATACAATGCGCACCACCCCGTGATGTTTTTCTCACTCCTACTAGTGAATGTAATGTAACACACATCCATACAATGCGCACCACCCCGTGATGTTTTTCTCACTCCTACTAGTGAATGTAATGTAACACACACCCATACAATGCCCACCACCCCGTGATGTTTTTCTCACTCCTACTAGTGAATGTAATGTAACACACACCCATACAATGCGCACCACCCCGTGATGTTTTTCTCACTCCTACTAGTGAATGTAGTGTAACACACACCCATAAAATGCGCACCACCACGTGATGTTTTTCTCACTGCTAGTAGTGAATGTAGTGTAACACACACGCATACAATGCGCACCAACCCGTGATGCTTTTCTCACTCCTTCTAGTGAATGTCATGTAACACACACCCATACAATGCGCACCACCCCGTGATGATTTTCCCACTCCTACTAGTGAATCTAATGTAACAAACACCCATACAATGCGCACCACCCTGTGATGTTTTTCTCACTCCTACTAGTGAATGTAATGTAACACACACCCATACAATGCGCACCACCCCGTGATGTTTTTCTCACTCCTACTAGTGAATGTAATGTAACACACACCCATACAATGCGCACCACCCCGTGATGTTTCTCTCACTCCTACTAGTGAATCTAATGTAACACACACCCATACAATGCGCACCACCCCGTGATGTTTCTCTCACTCCTACTAGTGAATCTAATGTAACACACACCCATACAATGCGCACAACCCGTAATGTTTCTCTCACTCCTACTAGTGAATGTAATGTAACACACACCCATACAATGCGCACCACCCCGTGATGTTTCTCTCACTCCTACTAGTGAATGTAATGTAACACAAACCCATACAATGCGCACCACCCCGAGATGTTTTTCTCACTCCTACTAGTGAATGTAATGTAACACACACCCATACAATGCGCACCACCCAGTGATGTTTTTCTCACTCCTACTAGTGAATGTAATGTAACACACACCCATACAATGCGCACCACCCCGTGATGTTTTTCTCACTCCTACTAGTGAATGTAGTGTAACACACACCCATACAATGCGCACCACCCCGTGATGTTTTTCTCACTGCTAGTAGTGAATGTAGTGTAACACACACCCATACAATGCGCACCACCCCGTGATGCTTTTCTCACTCCTACTAGTGAATGTAATGTAACACACACCCATACAATGCGCACCACCCCGTGATGATTTTCTCACTCCTACTAGTGAATCTAATGTAACAAACACCCATACAATGCGCACCACCCTGTGATGTTTTTCTCACTCCTACTAGTGAATGTAATGTAACGCACACCCATACAATGCGCACCACCCCGTGATGCTTTTCTCACTCCTACTAGTGAATGTAATGTAACACACACCCATACAATGCGCACCACCCCGTGATGTTTCTCTCACTCCTACTAGTGAATCTAATGTAACACACACCCATACAATGCGCACCACCCCGTGATGTTTCTCTCACTCCTACTAGTGAATCTAATGTAACACACACCCATACAATGCGCACCACCCCGTGATGTTTCTCTCACTCCTACTAGTGAATGTAATGTAACACACACCTATACAATGCGCACCACCCCGTGATGTTTCTCTCACTCCTACTAGTGAATGTAATGTAACACAAACCCATACAATGCGCACCACCCCGAGATGTTTTTCTCACTCCTACTAGTGAATGTAATGTAACACAAACCCATACAATGCGCACCACCCAGTGATGTTTTTCTCACTCCTACTAGTGAATGTAATGTAACACACACCCATACAATGCGCACCACCCCGTTATGTTTTTCTCACTCCTACTAGTGAATGTAGTGTAACACACACCCATACAATGCGCACCACCCCGTGATGTTTTTCTCACTGCTAGTAGTGAATGTAGTGTAACACACACCCATACAATGCGCACCACCCCGTGATGTTTTTCTCACTCCTACTAGTGAATGTAATGTAACACACACCCATACAATGCGCACCACCCCGTGATGATTTTCTCACTCCTACTAGTGAATCTAATGTAACAAACACCCATACAATGCGCACCACCCCGTGATGTTTTTCTCACTCCTACTAGTGAATGTAATGTAACACACACCCATACAATGCACACCACCCCGTGATGTTTTTCTCACTCCTACTACTGAATGTAATGTAACACACACCCATACAATGCGCACCACCCCGTGATGTTTTTCTCACTCCTACTAGTGAATGTAGTGTAACACACACCCATACAATGCGCACCACCCCGTGATGTTTTTCTCACTGCTAGTAGTGAATGTAGTGTAACACACACCCATACAATGCGCACCACCCCGTGATGCTTTTCTCACTCCTACTAGTGAATGTAATGTAACACACACCCATACAATGCGCACCACCCCGTGATGATTTTCTCACTCCTACTAGTGAATCTAATGTAACAAACACCCATACAATGCGCACCACCCTGTGATGTTTTTCTCACTCCTACTAGTGAATGTAATGTAACGCACACCCATACAATGCGCACCAACCCGTGATGTTTTTCTCACTCCTACTAGTGAATGTAATGTAACACACACCCATACAATGCGCACCACCCCGTGATGTTTCTCTCACTCCTACTAGTGAATCTAATGTAACACACACCCATACAATGCGCACCACCCCGTGATGTTTCTCTCACTCCTACTAGTGAATCTAATGTAACACACACCCATACAATGCGCACCACCCCATGATGTTTCTCTCACTCCTACTAGTGAATGTAATGTAACACACACCTATACAATGCGCACCACCCCGTGATGTTTCTCTCACTCCTACTAGTGAATCTAATGTAACACACACCCATACAATGCGCACCACCCCGTGATGTTTCTCTCACTCCTACTAGTGAATCTAATGTAACACACACCCATACAATGCGCACCACCCCATGATGTTTCTCTCACTCCTACTAGTGAATGTAATGTAACACACACCTATACAATGCGCACCACCCCGTGATGTTTCTCTCACTCCTACTAGTGAATGTAATGTAACACAAACCCATACAATGCGCACCACCCCGAGATGTTTTTCTCACTCCTACTAGTGAATGTAATGTAACACACACCCATACAATGCGCACCACCCAGTGATGTTTTTCTTACTCCTACTAGTGAATGTAATGTAACACACACCCATACAATGCGCACCACCCCGTTATGTTTTTCTCACTCCTACTAGTGAATGTAGTGTAACACACACCCATACAATGCGCACCACCCCGTGATGTTTTTCTCACTGCTAGTAGTGAATGTAGTGTAACACACACCCATACAATGCGCACCACCCCGTGATATTTTTCTCACTCCTACTAGTGAATGTAATGTAACACACACCCATACAATGCGCACCACCCCGTGATGATTTTCTCACTCCTACTAGTGAATCTAATGTAACAAACACCCATACAATGCGCACCACCCCGTGATGTTTTTCTCACTCCTACTAAGAATGTAATGTAACACACACCCATACAATGCGCACCACCCCGTGATGTTTTTCTCACTCCTACTACTGAATGTAATGTAACACACACCCATACAATGCGCACCACCCCGTGATGTTTTTCTCACTCCTACTAGTGAATGTATTGTAACACACACCCATACAATGCGCACCACCCCGTGATGTTTTTCTCACTCCTACTAGTGAATGTAATGTAACACACACCCATACAATGCGCACCACCCCGTGATGTTTTTCTCACTCCTACTAGTGAATGTAATGTAACACACCCATACAATGCGCACCACCCCCTGATGTTTTTCTCACTCCTACTAGTGAATGTAATGTAACGCACACCCATGCAATGCACACCACCCCGTGATGTTTTTCTCACTGCTACTAGTGAATGTAATGTAACGCACACCCATACAATGCGCACCACCCCGTGATGTTTCTCTCACTCCTACTAGTGAATGTAATGTAACGCACACCCATACAATGCGCACCACCCCGTGATGTTTCTCTCACTGCTACTAGTGAATGTAATGTAACGCACACCCATAAAATGCGCACCACCCCGTGATGTTTCTCTCACTCCTACTAGTGAATCTAATGTAACACACACCCATACAATGCGCACCACCCCGTGATAATTTTCTCACTCCTACTAGTGAATGTAATGTAACACACACCCATACAATGCGCACCACCCCGTGATGTTTTTCTCACTCCTACTAGTGAATGTAATGTAACACACACCCATACAATGCGCACCACCCCGTGATGTTTTTCTCACTCCTACTAGTGAATGTAATGTAACACACACCCATACAATGCGCACCACCCCGTGATGTTTTTCTCACTCCTACTAGTGAATGTAATGTAACACACACCCATACAATGCGCACCACCCCGTGATGTTTTTCTCACTCCTACTAGTGAATGTAATGTAAGACACACCCATACAATGCGCACCACCCCGTGATGTTTTTCTCACTCCTACTAGTGAATGTAGTGTAACACACACCCATACAATGCGCACCACCCCGTGATGTTTTTCTCACTGCTAGTAGTGAATGTAGTGTAACACACACCGATACAATGCGCACCACCCCGTGATGTTTTTCTCACTCCTACTAGTGAATGTAATGTAACACACACCCATACAATGCGCACCACCCCGTGATGATTTTCTCACTCCTACTAGTGAATGTAATGTAACACACCCATACAATGCGCACCACCCCCTGATGTTTTTCTCACTCCTACTAGTGAATGTAATGTAACACACACCCATACAATGCGCACCACCACGTGATGTTTTTCTCACTGCTACTAGTGAATGTAATGTAACGCACACCCATACAATGCGCACCACCCCGTGATGTTTTTCTCACTCCTACTAGTGAATGTAATGTAACGCACACCCATACAATGCGCACCACCCCGTGATGTTTCTCTCACTCCTACTAGTGAATGTAATGTAACGCACACCCATAAAATGCGCACCACCCCGTGATGTTTCTCTCACTCCTACTAGTGAATCAAATGTAACACACACCCATACAATGCGCACCACCCCGTGATGTTTCTCTCACACCTACTAGTGAATCTAATGTAACACACACCCATACAATGCGCACCACCCCGTGATAATTTTCTCACTCCTACTAGTGAATGTAATGTAACACACACCCATACAATGCGCACCACCCCGTGATGTTTTTCTCACTCCTACTAGTGAATGTAATGTAACACACACCCATACAATGCGCACCACCCCGTGATGTTTTTCTCACTCCTACTAGTGAATGTAATGTAACACACACCCATACAATGCGCACCACCCCGTGATGTTTTTCTCACTCCTACTAGTGAATGTAATGTAACACACACCCATACAATGCGCACCACCCCGTGATGTTTTTCTCACTCCTACTAGTGAATGTAATGTAACACACACCCATACAATGCGCACCACCACGTGATGTTTTTCTCACTCCTACTAGTGAATGTAGTGTAACACACACCCATACAATGCGCACCACCCAGTGATGTTTTTCTCACTGCTAGTAGAGAATGTAGTGTAACACACACGCATACAATGCGCACCACCCCGTGATGCTTTTCTCACTCCTACTAGTGAATGTAATGTAACACACACCCATACAATGCGCACCACCCCGTGATGATTTTCTCACTCCTACTAGTGAATCTAATGTAACAAACACCCATACAATGCGCACCACCCTGTGATGTTTTTCTCACTCCTACTAGTGAATGTAATGTAACACACACCCATACAATGCGCACCACCCCGTGATGTTTTTCTCACTCCTACTAGTGAATGTAATGTAACACACACCCATACAATGCCCACCACCCCGTGATGTTTTTCTCACTCCTACTAGTGAATCTAATGTAACGCACACCCATACAATGCGCACCACCCCGTGATATTTTTCTCACTCCTACTAGTGAATGTAATGTAACGCACACCCATACAATGCGCACCACCCCGTGATGTTTTTCTCACTCCTACTAGTGAATGTAATGTAACGCACACCCATACAATGCGCACCACCCCGTGATGTTTTTCTCACTCCTACTAGTCAATGTAATGTAACGCACACCCATACAATGCGCACCACCCCGTGATGTTTCTCTCACTCCTACTAGTGAATGTAATGTAACGCACACACATAAAATGCGCACCACCCCGTGATGTTTCTCTCACTCCTACTAGTGAATCTAATGTAACGCACACCCATACAATGCGCACCACCCCATGATGTTTTTCTCACTCCTACTAGTGAATGTAATGTAACACACACCCATACAATGCGCACCACCCCGTGATGTTTTTCTCACTCCTACTAGTGAATGTAATGTAACACACACCCATACAATGCGTACCACCCCGTGATGTTTTTCTCACTCCTACTAGTGAATGTAATGTAACACACACCCATACAATGCGCACCACGCAGCGATGTTTTTCTCACTCCTACTAGTGAATGTAGTGTAACACACACCCATACAATGCGCACCACCCCGTGATGTTTTTCTCACTCCTACTAGTGAATGTAGTGTAACACACACCCATAAAATGCGCACCACCCCGTGATGTTTTTCTCACTCCTACTAGTGAATGTAATGTAACACACACCCATACAATGCGCACCACCCCGTGATGATTTTCTCACTCCTACTAGTGAATGTAATGTCACACACCCATACAATGCGCACCACCCCCTGATGTTTTTCTCACTCCTACTAGTGAATGTAATGTAACGCACACCCATACAATGCGCACCACCCCGTGATGTTTTTCTCACTGCTACTAGTGAATGTAATGTAACGCACACCCATACAATGCGCACCACCCCGTGATGTTTTTCTCACTCCTACTAGTGAATGTAATGTAACGCACACCCATACAATGCGCACCACCCCGTGATGTTTTTCTCACTCCTACTAGTGAATGTAGTGTAACACACACCCATACAATGCGCACCACCCCGTGATGTTTTTCTCACTGCTAGTAGTGAATGTAGTGTAACACACACCCATACAATGCGCACCACCCCGTGATGCTTTTCTCACTCCTACTAGTGAATGTAATGTAACACACACCCATACAATGCGCACCACCCCGTGATGATTTTCTCACTCCTACTAGTGAATCTAATGTAACAAACACCCATACAATGCGCACCACCCTGTGATGTTTTTCTCACTCCTACTAGTGAATGTAATGTAACGCATACCCATACAATGCGCACCACCCCGTGATGTTTTTCTCACTCCTACTAGTGAATGTAATGTAACACACACCCATACAATGCGCACCACCCCGTGATGTTTCTCTCACTCCTACTAGTGAATCTAATGTAACACACACCCATACAATGCGCACCACCCCGTGATGTTTCTCTCACTCCTACTAGTGAATCTAATGTAACACACACCCATACAATGCGCACCACCCCGTGATGTTTCTCTCACTCCTACTAGTGAATGTAATGTAACACACACCTATACAATGCGCACCACCCCGTGATGTTTCTCTCACTCCTACTAGTGAATGTAATGTAACACAAACCCATACAATGCGCACCACCCCGAGATGTTTTTCTCACTCCTACTAGTGAATGTAATGTAACACACACCCATACAATGCGCACCACCCAGTGATGTTTTTCTCACTCCTACTAGTGAATGTAATGTAACACACACCCATACAATGCGCACCACCCCGTTATGTTTTTCTCACTCCTACTAGTGAATGTAGTGTAACACACACCCATACAATGCGCACCACCCCGTGATGTTTTTCTCACTGCTAGTAGTGAATGTAGTGTAACACACACCCATACAATGCGCACCACCCCGTGTTGTTTTTCTCACTCCTACTAGTGAATGTAATGTAACACACACCCATACAATGCGCACCACCCCGTGATGATTTTCTCACTCCTACTAGTGAATCTAATGTAACAAACACCCATACAATGCGCACCACCCCGTGATGTTTTTCTCACTCCTACTAGTGAATGTAATGTAACACACACCCATACAATGCGCACCACCCCGTGATGTTTTTCTCACTCCTACTAATGAATGTAATGTAACACACACCCATACAATGCGCACCACCCCGTGATGTTTTTCTCACTCCTACGAGTGAATGTAATGTAACACACACCCATACAATGCGCACCACACCGTGATGTTTTTCTCACTCCTACTAGTGAATGTAATGTAACACACACCCATACAATGCGCACCACCCCGTGATGTTTTTCTCACTCCTACTAGTGAATGTAATGTAACACACCCATACAATGCGCACCACCCCCTGATGTTTTTCTCACTCCTACTAGTGAATGTAATGTAACGCACACCCATGCAATGCACACCACCCCGTGATTTTTTCTCACTGCTACTAGTGAATGTAATGTAACGCACACCCATACAATGCGCACCACCCCGTGATGTTTCTCTCACTCCTACTAGTGAATGTAATGTAACGCACACCCATACAATGCGCACCACCCCGTGATGTTTCTCTCACTGCTACTAGTGAATGTAATGTAACGCACACCCATAAAATGCGCACCACCCCGTGATGTTTCTCTCACTCCTACTAGTGAATCTAATGTAACACACACCCATACAATGCGCACCACCCCGTGATAATTTTCTCACTCCTACTAGTGAATGTAATGTAACACACACCCATACAATGCGCACCACCCCGTGATGTTTTTCTCACTCCTACTAGTGAATGTAATGTAACACACACCCATACAATGCGCACCACCCCGTGATGTTTTTCTCACTCCTACTAGTGAATGTAATGTAACACACACCCATACAATGCGCACCACCCCGTGATGTTTTTCTCACTCCTACTAGTGAATGTAATGTAACACACACCCATACAATGCGCACCACCCCGTGATGTTTTTCTCACTCCTACTAGTGAATGTAATGTAAGACACACCCATACAATGCGCACCACCCCGTGATGTTTTTCTCACTCCTACTAGTGAATGTAGTGTAACACACACCCATACAATGGGCACCACCCAGTGATGTTTTTCTCACTGCAAGTAGTGAATGTAGTGTAACACACACCCACACAATGCGCACCACCCCGTGATGTTTTTCTCACTCCTACTAGTGAATGTAATGTAACACACACCCATACAATGCGCACCACCCCGTGATGATTTTCTCACTCCTACTAGTGAATGTAATGTAACACACCCATACAATGCGCACCACCCCCTGATGTTTTTCTCACTCCTACTAGTGAATGTAATGTAACACACACCCATACAATGCGCACCACCACGTGATGTTTTTCTCACTGCTACTAGTGAATGTAATGTAACGCACACCCATACAATGCGCACCACCCCGTGATGTTTTTCTCACTCCTACTAGTGAATGTAATGTAACGCACACCCATACAATGCGCACCACCCCGTGATGTTTCTCTCACTCCTACTAGTGAATGTAATGTAACGCACACACATAAAATGCGCACCACCCCGTGATGTTTCTCTCACTCCTACTAGTGAATCTAATGTAACACACACCCATACAATGCGCACCACCCCGTGATGTTTTTCTCACTCCTACTAGTGAATGTAATGTAACACACACGCATACAATGCGCACCACCCCGTGATGTTTTTCTCACTCCTACTAGTGAATGTAATGTAACACACACCCATACAATGCGTACCACCCCGTGATGTTTTTCTCACTCCTACTAGTGAATGTAATGTAACACACACCCATACAATGCGCACCACGCCGTGATGTTTTTCTCACTCCTACTAGTGAATGTAGTGTAACACACACCCATACAATGCGCACCACCCCGTGATGTTTTTCTCACTCCTACTAGTGAATGTAGTGTAACACACACCCATAAAATGCGCACCACCCCGTGATGTTTTTCTCACTCCTACTAGTGAATGTAATGTAACACACACCCATACAATGCGCACCACCCCGTGATGATTTTCTCACTCCTACTAGTGAATGTAATGTAACACACCCATACAATGCGCACCACCCCCTGATGTTTTTCTCACTCCTACTAGTGAATGTAATGTAACGCACACCCATACAATGCGCACCACCCCGTGATGTTTTTCTCACTGCTACTAGTGAATGTAATGTAACGCACACCCATACAATGCGCACCACCCCGTGATGTTTTTCTCACTCCTACTAGTGAATGTAATGTAACGCACACCCATACAATGCGCACCACCCCGTGATGTTTCTCTCAATCCTACTAGTGAATGTAATGTAACGCACACCCATAAAATGCGCACCACCCCGTGATGTTTCTCTCACTGCTACTAGTGAATCTAATGTAACACACACCCATACAATGCGCACCACCCCGTGATGTTTCTCTCACACCTACTAGTGAATCTAATGTAACACACACCCATACAATGCGCACCACCCCGTGATAATTTTCTCACTCCTACTAGTGAATGTAGTGTAACACACACCCATACAATGCGCACCACCCCGTGATGTTTTTCTCACTCCTACTAGTGAATGTAGTGTAACACACACCCATACAATGCGCACCACCCCGTGATGTTTTTCTCACTGCTAGTAGTGAATGTAGTGTAACACACACCCATACAATGCGCACCACCCCGTGATGCTTTTCTCACTCCTACTAGTGAATGTAATGTAACACACACCCATACAATGCGCACCACCCCGTGATGATTTTCTCACTCCTACTAGTGAATCTAATGTAACAAACACCCATACAATGCGCACCACCCTGTGATGTTTTTCTCACTCCTACTAGTGAATGTAATGTAACGCATACCCATACAATGCGCACCACCCCGTGATGTTTTTCTCACTCCTACTAGTGAATGTAATGTAACACACACCCATACAATGCGCACCACCCCGTGATGTTTCTCTCACTCCTACTAGTGAATCTAATGTAACACACACCCATACAATGCGCACCACCCCGTGATGTTTCTCTCACTCCTACTAGTGAATCTAATGTAACACACACCCATACAATGCGCACCACCCCGTGATGTTTCTCTCACTCCTACTAGTGAATGTAATGTAACACACACCTATACAATGCGCACCACCCCGTGATGTTTCTCTCACTCCTACTAGTGAATGTAATGTAACACAAACCCATACAATGCGCACCACCCCGAGATGTTTTTCTCACTCCTACTAGTGAATGTAATGTAACACACACCCATACAATGCGCACCACCCAGTGATGTTTTTCTCACTCCTACTAGTGAATGTAATGTAACACACACCCATACAATGCGCACCACCCCGTTATGTTTTTCTCACTCCTACTAGTGAATGTAGTGTAACACACACCCATACAATGCGCACCACCCCGTGATGTTTTTCTCACTGCTAGTAGTGAATGTAGTGTAACACACACCCATACAATGCGCACCACCCCGTGTTGTTTTTCTCACTCCTACTAGTGAATGTAATGTAACACACACCCATACAATGCGCACCACCCCGTGATGTTTTTCTCACTGCTAGTAGTGAATGTAGTGTAACACACACCCATACAATGCGCACCACCCCGTGTTGTTTTTCTCACTCCTACTAGTGAATGTAGTGTAACACACACCCATACAATGCGCACCACCCCGTGATGTTTTTCTCACTGCTAGTAGTGAATGTAGTGTAACACACACCCATACAATGCGCACCACCCCGTGTTGTTTTTCTCACTCCTACTAGTGAATCTAATGTAACAAACACCCATACAATGCGCACCACCCCGTGATGTTTTTCTCACTCCTACTAGTGAATGTAATGTAACACACACCCATACAATGCGCACCACCCCGTGATGTTTTTCTCACTCCTACTAATGAATGTAATGTAACACACACCCATACAATGCGCACCACCCCGTGATGTTTTTCTCACTCCTACGAGTGAATGTAATGTAACACACACCCATACAATGCGCACCACACCGTGATGTTTTTCTCACTCCTACTAGTGAATGTAATGTAACACACACCCATACAATGCGCACCACCCCGTGATGTTTTTCTCACTCCTACTAGTGAATGTAATGTAACACACCCATACAATGCGCACCACCCCCTGATGTTTTTCTCACTCCTACTAGTGAATGTAATGTAACGCACACCCATGCAATGCACACCACCCCGTGATGTTTTTCTCACTGCTACTAGTGAATGTAATGTAACGCACACCCATACAATGCGCACCACCCCGTGATGTTTCTCTCACTCCTACTAGTGAATGTAATGTAACGCACACCCATACAATGCGCACCACCCCGTGATGTTTCTCTCACTGCTACTAGTGAATGTAATGTAACGCACACCCATAAAATGCGCACCACCCCGTGATGTTTCTCTCACTCCTACTAGTGAATCTAATGTAACACACACCCATACAATGCGCACCACCCCGTGATAATTTTCTCACTCCTACTAGTGAATGTAATGTAACACACACCCATACAATGCGCACCACCCCGTGATGTTTTTCTCACTCCTACTAGTGAATGTAATGTAACACACACCCATACAATGCGCACCACCCCGTGATGTTTTTCTCACTCCTACTAGTGAATGTAATGTAACACACACCCATACAATGCGCACCACCCCGTGATGTTTTTCTCACTCCTACTAGTGAATGTAATGTAACACACACCCATACAATGCGCACCACCCCGTGATGTTTTTCTCACTCCTACTAGTGAATGTAATGTAAGACACACCCATACAATGCGCACCACCCCGTGATGTTTTTCTCACTCCTACTAGTGAATGTAGTGTAACACACACCCATACAATGGGCACCACCCCGTGATGTTTTTCTCACTGCAAGTAGTGAATGTAGTGTAACACACACCCACACAATGCGCACCACCCCGTGATGTTTTTCTCACTCCTACTAGTGAATGTAATGTAACACACACCCATACAATGCGCACCACCCCGTGATGATTTTCTCACTCCTACTAGTGAATGTAATGTAACACACCCATACAATGCGCACCACCCCCTGATGTTTTTCTCACTCCTACTAGTGAATGTAATGTAACACACACCCATACAATGCGCACCACCACGTGATGTTTTTCTCACTGCTACTAGTGAATGTAATGTAACGCACACCCATACAATGCGCACCACCCCGTGATGTTTTTCTCACTCCTACTAGTGAATGTAATGTAACGCACACCCATACAATGCGCACCACCCCGTGATGTTTCTCTCACTCCTACTAGTGAATGTAATGTAACGCACACACATAAAATGCGCACCACCCCGTGATGTTTCTCTCACTCCTACTAGTGAATCTAATGTAACACACACCCATACAATGCGCACCACCCCGTGATGTTTTTCTCACTCCTACTAGTGAATGTAATGTAACACACACGCATACAATGCGCACCACCCCGTGATGTTTTTCTCACTCCTACTAGTGAATGTAATGTAACACACACCCATACAATGCGTACCACCCCGTGATGTTTTTCTCACTCCTACTAGTGAATGTAATGTAACACACACCCATACAATGCGCACCACGCCGTGATGTTTTTCTCACTCCTACTAGTGAATGTAGTGTAACACACACCCATACAATGCGCACCACCCCGTGATGTTTTTCTCACTCCTACTAGTGAATGTAGTGTAACACACACCCATAAAATGCGCACCACCCCGTGATGTTTTTCTCACTCCTACTAGTGAATGTAATGTAACACACACCCATACAATGCGCACCACCCCGTGATGATTTTCTCACTCCTACTAGTGAATGTAATGTAACACACCCATACAATGCGCACCACCCCCTGATGTTTTTCTCACTCCTACTAGTGAATGTAATGTAACGCACACCCATACAATGCGCACCACCCCGTGATGTTTTTCTCACTGCTACTAGTGAATGTAATGTAACGCACACCCATACAATGCGCACCACCCCGTGATGTTTTTCTCACTCCTACTAGTGAATGTAATGTAACGCACACCCATACAATGCGCACCACCCCGTGATGTTTCTCTCAATCCTACTAGTGAATGTAATGTAACGCACACCCATAAAATGCGCACCACCCCGTGATGTTTCTCTCACTCCTACTAGTGAATCTAATGTAACACACACCCATACAATGCGCACCACCCCGTGATGTTTCTCTCACACCTACTAGTGAATCTAATGTAACACACACCCATACAATGCGCACCACCCCGTGATAATTTTCTCACTCCTACAAGTGAATGTAATGTAACACACACCCATACAATGCGCACCACCCCGTGATGTTTTTCTCACTCCTACTAGTGAATGTAATGTAACACACACCCATACAATGCGCACCACCCCGTGATGTTTTTCTCACTCCTACTAGTGAATGTAATGTAACACACACCCATACAATGCGCACCACCCCGTGATGTTTTTCTCACTCCTACTAGTGAATGTAGTGTAACACACACCCATACAATGCGCACCACCCAGTGATGTTTTTCTCACTGCTAGTAGTGAATGTAGTGTAACACACACGCATACAATGCGCACCACCCCGTGATGCTTTTCTCACTCCTACTAGTGAATGTAATGTAACACACACCCATACAATGCGCACCACCCCGTGATGATTTTCTCACTCCTACTAGTGAATCTAATGTAACAAACACCCATACAATGCGCACCACCCTGTGATGTTTTTCTCACTCCTACTAGTGAATGTAATGTAACACACACCCATACAATGCGCACCACCCAGTGATGTTTTTCTCACTCCTACTAGTGAATGTAATGTAACACACACCCATACAATGCCCACCACCCCGTGATGTTTTTCTCACTCCTACTAGTGAATCTAATGTAACGCACACCCATACAATGCGCACCACCCCGTGATATTTTTCTCACTCCTACTAGTGAATGTAATGTAACGCACACCCATACAATGCGCACCACCCCGTGATGTTTTTCTCACTCCTACTAGTGAATGTAATGTAACGCACACCCATACAATGCGCACCACCCCGTGATGTTTTTCTCACTCCTACTAGTCAATGTAATGTAACGCACACCCATACAATGCGCACCACCCCGTGATGTTTCTCTCACTCCTACTAGTGAATGTAATGTAACGCACACACATAAAATGCGCACCACCCCGTGATGTTTCTCTCACTCCTACTAGTGAATCTAATGTAACACACACCCATACAATGCGCACCACCCCGTGATGTTTTTCTCACTCCTACTAGTGAATGTAATGTAACACACACCCATACAATGCGCACCACCCCGTGATGTTTTTCTCACTCCTACTAGTGAATGTAATGTAACACACACCCATACAATGCGTACCACCCCGTGATGTTTTTCTCACTCCTACTAGTGAATGTAATGTAACACACACCCATACAATGCGCACCACGCCGTGATGTTTTTCTCACTCCTACTAGTGAATGTAGTGTAACACACACCCATACAATGCGCACCACCCCGTGATGTTTTTCTCACTCCTACTAGTGAATGTAGTGTAACACACACCCATAAAATGCGCACCACCCCGTGATGTTTTTCTCACTCCTACTAGTGAATGTAATGTAACACACACCCATACAATGCGCACCACCCCGTGATGATTTTCTCACTCCTACTAGTGAATGTAATGTAACACACCCATACAATGCGCACCACCCCCTGATGTTTTTCTCACTCCTACTAGTGAATGTAATGTAACGCACACCCATACAATGCGCACCACCCCGTGATGTTTTTCTCACTGCTACTAGTGAATGTAATGTAACGCACACCCATACAATGCGCACCACCCCGTGATGTTTTTCTCACTCCTACTAGTGAATGTAATGTAACGCACACCCATACAATGCGCACCACCCCGTGATGTTTCTCTCACTCCTACTAGTGAATGTAATGTAACGCACACCCATAAAATGCACACCACCCCGTGATGTTTCTCTCACTCCTACTAGTGAATCTAATGTAATACACACCCATACAATGCGCACCACCCCGTGATGTTTCTCTCACACCTACTAGTGAATCTAATGTAACACACACCCATACAATGCGCACCACCCCGTGATAATTTTCTCACTCCTACTAGTGAATGTAATGTAACACACACCCATACAATGCGCACCACCCCGTGATGTTTTTCTCACTCCTACTAGTGAATGTAATGTAACACACACCCATACAATGCGCACCACCCCGTGATGTTTTTCTCACTCCTACTAGTGAATGTAATGTAACAGACACCCATACAATGCGCACCACCCCGTGATGTTTTTCTCACTCCTACTAGTGAATGTAATGTAACACACACCCATACAATGCGCACCACGCCGTGATGATTTTCTCACTCCTACTAGTGAATGTAATGTAACACACCCATACAATGCGCACCACCCCCTGATGTTTTTCTCACTCCTACTAGTGAATGTAATGTAACGCACACCCATACAATGCGCACCACCCCGTGATGTTTTTCTCACTGCTACTAGTGAATGTAATGTAACGCACACCCATACAATGCGCACCACCCCGTGATGTTTTTCTCACTCCTACTAGTGAATGTAATGTAACGCACACCCATACAATGCGCACCACCCCGTGATGTTTCTCTCACTCCTACTAGTGAATGTAATGTAACGCACACCCATAAAATGCGCACCACCCCGTGATGTTTCTCTCACTCCTACTAGTGAATCTAATGTAATACACACCCATACAATGCGCACCACCCCGTGATGTTTCTCTCACACCTACTAGTGAATCTAATGTAACACACACCCATACAATGCGCACCACCCCGTGATAATTTTCTCACTCCTACTAGTGAATGTAATGTGACACACACCCATACAATGCGCACCACCCCGTGATGTTTTTCTCACTCCTACTAGTGAATGTAATGTAACACACACCCATACAATGCGCACCACCCCTTGATGTTTTTCTCACTCCTACTAGTGAATGTAATGTAACACACACCCATACAATGCGCACCACCCCGTGATGTTTTTCTCACTCCTACTAGTGAATGTAATGTAACACACACCCATACAATGCGCACCACCCCGTGATGTTTTTCTCACTCCTACTAGTGAATGTAATGTAACACACACCCATACAATGCGCACCACCCCGTGATGTTTTTCTCACTCCTACTAGTGAATGTAGTGTAACACACACCCATACAATGCGCACCACCCCGTGATGTTTTTCTCACTGCTAGTAGTGAATGTAGTGTAACACACACGCATACAATGCGCACCACCCCGTGATGCTTTTCTCACTCCTACTGGTGAATGTAATGTAACACACACCCATACAATGCGCACCACCCCGTGATGATTTTCTCACTCTTACTAGTGAATCTAATGTAATAAACACCCATACAATGCGCACCACCCCGTGATGTTTTTCTCACTCCTACTAGTGAATGTAATGTAACACACACCCATACATTGCGCACCACACCGTGATGTTTTTCTCACTCCTACTAGTGAATGTAATGTAACACACACCCATACAATGCGCACCACCCCGTGATGTTTTTCTCACTCCTACTAGTGAATCTAATGTAACGCACACACATAAAATGCGCACCACCCCGTGATGTTTCTCTCACTCCTACTAGTGAATCTAATGTAACACACACCCATACAATGCGCACCACCCCGTGATGTTTTTCTCACTCCTACTAGTGAATGTAATGTAACACACACCCATACAATGCGCACCACCCCGTGATGTTTTTCTCACTCCTACTAGTGAATGTAATGTAACACACACCCATACAATGCGCACCACGCCGTGATGTTTTTCTCACTCCTACTAGTGAATGTAGTGTAACACACACCCATACAATGCGCACCACCCCGTGATGTTTTTCTCACTCCTACTAGTGAATGTAATGTAACACACACCCATACAATGCGCACCACCCCGTGATGATTTTCTCACTCCTACTAGTGAATGTAATGTAACACACCCATACAATGCGCACCACCCCCTGATGTTTTTCTCACTCCTACTAGTGAATGTAATGTAACTCACACCCATACAATGCGCACCACCCCGTGATGTTTTTCTCACTGCTACTAGTGAATGTAATGTAACGCACACCCATACAATGCGCACCACCCCGTGATAATTTTCTCACACCTACTAGTGAATGTAATGTAACACACACCCATACAATGCGCACCACCCCGTGATGTTTTTCTCACTCCTACTAGTGAATGTAATGTAACACACACCCATACAATGCGCACCACCCCGTGATGTTTTTCTCACTCCTACTAGTGAATGTAATGTAACACACACCCATACAATGCGCACCACCCCGTGATGTTTTTCTCACTCCTACTAGTGAATGTAATGTAACACACACCCATACAATGCCCACCACCCCGTGATGTTTTTCTCACTCCTACTAGTGAATGTAATGTAACACACACCCATACAATGCGCACCACCCCGTGATGTTTTTCTCACTCCTACTAGTGAATGTAGTGTAACACACACCCATACAATGCGCACCACCACGTGATGTTTTTCTCACTGCTAGTAGTGAATGTAGTGTAACACACACGCATACAATGCGCACCACCACGTGATGCTTTTCTCACTCCTTCTAGTGAATGTCATGTAACACACACCCATACAATGCGCACCACCCCGTGATGATTTTCCCATTCCTACTAGTGAATCTAATGTAACAAACACCCATACAATGCGCACCACCCTGTGATGTTTTTCTCACTCCTACTAGTGAATGTAATGTAACACACACCCATACAATGCGCACCACCCCGTGATGTTTTTCTCACTACTACTAGTGAATGTAATGTAACACACACCCATACAATGGCGCACCACCCCGTGATGTTTCTCTCACTCCTACTAGTGAATGTAATGTAACACACACGCATACAATGCGCACCACCCCGTGATGTTTCTCTCACTCCTACTAGTGAATGTAATGTAACACACACCCATACAATGCGCACCACCCCGTGATGTTTTTCTCACTCCTACTAGTGAATGTAATGTAACACACACCCATACATTGCGCACCACCCCGTGATGTTTTTCTCACTCCTACTAGTGAATGTAATGTAACTCACACCCATACAATGCGCACCACCCCGTGATGTTTTTCTCACTGCTACTAGTGAATGTAATGTAACGCACACCCATACAATGCGCACCACCCCGTGATAATTTTCTCACACCTACTAGTGAATGTAATGTAACACACACCCATACAATGCGCACCACCCCGTGATGTTTTTCTCACTCCTACTAGTGAATGTAATGTAACACACACCCATACAATGCGCACCACCCCGTGATGTTTTTCTCACTCCTACTAGTGAATGTAATGTAACACACACCCATACAATGCGCACCACCCCGTGATGTTTTTCTCACTCCTACTAGTGAATGTAATGTAACACACACCCATACAATGCCCACCACCCCGTGATGTTTTTCTCACTCCTACTAGTGAATGTAATGTAACACACACCCATACAATGCGCACCACCCCGTGATGTTTTTCTCACTCCTACTAGTGAATGTAGTGTAACACACACCCATACAATGCGCACCACCCCGTGATGTTTTTCTCACTGCTAGTAGTGAATGTAGTGTAACACACACGCATACAATGCGCACCACCCCGTGATGCTTTTCTCACTCCTTCTAGTGAATGTCATGTAACACACACCCATACAATGCGCACCACCCCGTGATGATTTTCCCATTCCTACTAGTGAATCTAATGTAACAAACACCCATACAATGCGCACCACCCTGTGATGTTTTTCTCACTCCTACTAGTGAATGTAATGTAACACACACCCATACAATGCGCACCACCCCGTGATGTTTTTCTCACTACTACTAGTGAATGTAATGTAACACACACCCATACATGGCGCAACACCCCGTGATGTTTCTCTCACTCCTACTAGTGAATGTAATGTAACACACACCCATACAATGCGCACCACCCCGTGATGTTTCTCTCACTCCTACTAGTGAATGTAATGTAACACACACCCATACAATGCGCACAACCCGTGATGTTTCTCTCACTCCTACTAGTGAATGTAATGTAACACACACCCATACAATGCGCACCACCCCGTGATGTTTCTCTCACTCCTACTAGTGAATGTAATGTAACACAAACCCATACAATGCGCACCACCCCGAGATGTTTTTCTCACTCCAACTAGTGAATGTAATGTAACACACACCCATGCAATGCGCAGCACCCCGTGATGTTTTTCTCACTCCTACTAGTGAATCTAATGTAACGCACACCCATACAATGCGCACCACCCCGTGATGTTTCTCTCACTCCTACTAGTGAATGTAATGTAACGCACACACATAAAATGCGCACCACCCCGTGATGTTTCTCTCACTCCTACTAGTGAATCTAATGTAACACACACCCATACAATGCGCACCACCCCGTGATGTTTTTCTCACTCCTACTAGTGAATGTAATGTAACACACACCCATACAATGCGCACCACCCCGTGATGTTTTTCTCACACCTACTAGTGAATGTAATGTAACACACACCCATACAATGCGCACCACGCCGTGATGTTTCTCTCACTCCTACTAGTGAATGTAGTGTAACACACACCCATACAATGCGCACCACCCCGTGATGTTTTTCTCACTCCTACTAGTGAATGTAATGTAACACACACCCATACAATGCGCACCACCCTGTGATGATTTTCTCACTCCTACTAGTGAATGTAATGTAACACACCCATACAATGCGCACCACACCCTGATGTTTTTCTCACTCCTACTAGTGAATGTAATGTAACTCACACCCATACAATGCGCACCACCCCGTGATGTTTTTCTCACTGCTACTAGTGAATGTAATGTAACGCACACCCATACAATGCGCACCACCCCGTGATAATTTTCTCACACCTACTAGTGAATGTAATGTAACACACACCCATACAATGCGCACCACCCCGTGATGTTTTTCTCACTCCTACTAGTGAATGTAATGTAACACACACATACAATGCGCACCACCCCGTGATGTTTTTCTCACTCCTACTAGTGAATGTAATGTAACACACACCCATACAATGCCCACCACCCCGTGATGTTTTTCTCACTCCTACTAGTGAATGTAATGTAACACACACCCATACAATGCGCACCACCCCGTGATGTTTTTCTCACTCCTACTAGTGAATGTAGTGTAACACACACCCATACAATGCACACCACCACGTGATGTTTTTCTCACTGCTAGTAGTGAATGTAGTGTAACACACACGCATACAATGCGCACCACCACGTGATGCTTTTCTCACTCCTTCTAGTGAATGTCATGTAACACACACCCATACAATGCGCACCACCCCGTGATGATTTTCCCATTCCTACTAGTGAATCTAATGTAACAAACACCCATACAATGCGCACCACCCTGTGATGTTTTTCTCACTCCTACTAGTGAATGTAATGTAACACACACCCATACAATGCGCACCACCCCGTGATGTTTTTCTCACTACTACTTGTGAATGTAATGTAACACACACCCATACAATGGCGCACCACCCCGTGATGTTTCTCTCACTCCTACTAGTGAATGTAATGTAACACACACCCATACAATGCGCACCACCCCGTGATGTTTCTCTCACTCCTACTAGTGAATGTAATGTAACACACACCCATACAATGCGCACCACCCCGTGATGTTTTTCTCACTCCTACTAGTGAATGTAATGTAACACACACCCATACATTGCGCACCACCCCGTGATGTTTTTCTCACTCCTACTAGTGAATGTAATGTAACTCACACCCATACAATGCGCACCACCCCGTGATGTTTTTCTCACTGCTACTAGTGAATGTAATGTAACGCACACCCATACAATGCGCACCACCCCGTGATAATTTTCTCACACCTACTAGTGAATGTAATGTAACACACACCCATACAATGCGCACCACCCCGTGATGTTTTTCTCACACCTACTAGTGAATGTAATGTAACACACACCCATACAATGCGCACCACGCCGTGATGTTTCTCTCACTCCTACTAGTGAATGTAGTGTAACACACACCCATACAATGCGCACCACCCCGTGATGTTTTTCTCACTCCTACTAGTGAATGTAATGTAACACACACCCATACAATGCGCACCACCCTGTGATGATTTTCTCACTCCTACTAGTGAATGTAATGTAACGCACACCCATACAATGCGCACCACCCCCTGATGTTTTTCTCACTCCTACTAGTGAATGTAATGTAACTCACACCCATACAATGCGCACCACCCCGTGATGTTTTTCTCACTGCTACTAGTGAATGTAATGTAACGCACACCCATACAATGCGCACCACCCCGTGATAATTTTCTCACACCTACTAGTGAATGTAATGTAACACACACCCATACAATGCGCACCACCCCGTGATGTTTTTCTCACTCCTACTAGTGAATGTAATGTAACACACACCCATACAATGCGCACCACCCCGTGATGTTTTTCTCACTCCTACTAGTGAATGTAATGTAACACACACCCATACAATGCCCACCACCCCGTGATGTTTTTCTCACTCCTACTAGTGAATGTAATGTAACACACACCCATACAATGCGCACCACCCCGTGATGTTTTTCTCACTCCTACTAGTGAATGTAGTGTAACACACACCCATACAATGCGCACCACCACGTGATGTTTTTCTCACTGCTAGTAGTGAATGTAGTGTAACACACACGCATACAATGCGCACCACCACGTGATGCTTTTCTCACTCCTTCTAGTGAATGTCATGTAACACACACCCATACAATGCGCACCACCCCGTGATGATTTTCCCATTCCTACTAGTGAATCTAATGTAACAAACACCCATACAATGCGCACCACCCTGTGATGTTTTTCTCACTCCTACTAGTGAATGTAATGTAACACACACCCATACAATGCGCACCACCCCGTGATGTTTTTCTCACTACTACTAGTGAATGTAATGTAACACACACCCATACAATGGCGCACCACCCCGTGATGTTTCTCTCACTCCTACTAGTGAATGTAATGTAACACACACCCATACAATGCGCACCACCCCGTGATGTTTCTCTCACTCCTACTAGTGAATGTAATGTAACACACACCCATACAATGCGCACAACCCGTGATGTTTCTCTCACTCCTACTAGTGAATGTAATGTAACACACACCCATACAATGCGCACCACCCCGTGATGTTTCTCTCACTCCTACTAGTGAATGTAATGTAACACAAACCCATACAATGCGCACCACCCCGAGATGTTTTTCTCACTCCTACTAGTGAATGTAATGTAACACACACCCATATAATGCGCACCACCCAGTGATGTTTTTCTCACTCCTACTAGTGAATGTAATGTAACACACACCCATACAATGCGCACCACCCCGTGATGTTTTTCTCACTCCTACTAGTGAATGTAATGTAACACACACCCATACAATGCGCACCACCCCGTGATGTTTTTCTCACTCCTACTAGTGAATGTAATGTAACACACACCCATACAATGCGCACCACCCCGTGATGTTTTTCTCACTCCTACTAGTGAATGTAATGTAACACACACCCATATATTGCGCACCACCCCGTGATGTTTTTCTCACTCCTACTAGTGAATGTAATGTAACTCACACCCATACAATGCGCACCACCCCGTGATGTTTTTCTCACTGCTACTAGTGAATGTAATGTAACGCACACCCATACAATGCGCACAACCCCGTGATAATTTTCTCACACCTACTAGTGAATGTAATGTAACACACACCCATACAATGCGCACCACCCCGTGATGTTTTTCTCACTCCTACTAGTGAATGTAATGTAACACACACCCATACAATGCGCACCACCCCGTGATGTTTTTCTCACTCCTACTAGTGAATGTAATGTAACACACACCCATACAATGCGCAGCACCCCGTGATGTTTTTCTCACTCCTACTAGTGAATGTAATGTAACACACACCCATACAATGCCCACCACCCCGTGATGTTTTTCTCACTCCTACTAGTGAATGTAATGTAACACACACCCATACAATGCGCACCACCCCGTGATGTTTTTCTCACTCCTACTAGTGAATGTAGTGTAACACACACCCATACAATGCGCACCACCCCGTGATGTTTTTCTCACTGCTAGTAGTGAATGTAGTGTAACACACACGCATACAATGCGCACCACCCCGTGATGCTTTTCTCACTCCTTCTAGTGAATGTCATGTAACACACACCCATACAATGCGCACCACCCCGTGATGATTTTCCCATTCCTACTAGTGAATCTAATGTAACAAACACCCATACAATGCGCACCACCCTGTGATGTTTTTCTCACTCCTACTAGTGAATGTAATGTAACACACACCCATACAATGCGCACCACCCCGTGATGTTTTTCTCACTACTACTAGTGAATGTAATGTAACACACACCCATACAATGGCGCACCACCCCGTGATGTTTCTCTCACTCCTACTAGTGAATGTAATGTAACACACACCCATACAATGCGCACCACCCCGTGATGTTTCTCTCACTCCTACTAGTGAATGTAATGTAACACACACCCATACAATGCGCACAACCCGTGATGTTTCTCTCACTCCTACTAGTGAATGTAATGTAACACACACCCATACAATGCGCACCACCCCGTGATGTTTCTCTCACTCCTACTAGTGAATGTAATGTAACACAAACCCATACAATGCGCACCACCCCGAGATGTTTTTCTCACTCCTACTAGTGAATGTAATGTAACACACACCCATGCAATGCGCAGCACCCCGTGATGTTTTTCTCACTCCTACTAGTGAATCTAATGTAACGCACACCCATACAATGCGCACCACCCCGTGATGTTTCTCTCACTCCTACTAGTGAATGTAATGTAACGCACACACATAAAATGCGCACCACCCCGTGATGTTTCTCTCACTCCTACTAGTGAATCTAATGAAACACACACCCATACAATGCGCACCACCCCGTGATGTTTTTCTCACTCCTACTAGTGAATGTAATGTAACACACACCCATACAATGCGCACCACCCCGTGATGTTTTTCTCACACCTACTAGTGAATGTAATGTAACACACACCCATACAATGCGCACCACGCCGTGATGTTTCTCTCACTCCTACTAGTGAATGTAGTGTAACACACACCCATACAATGCGCACCACCCCGTGATGTTTTTTTCACTCCTACTAGTGAATGTAATGTAACACACACCCATACAATGCGCACCACCCTGTGATGATTTTCTCACTCCTACTAGTGAATGTAATGTAACACACCCATACAATGCGCACCACCCCCTGATGTTTTTCTCACTCCTACTAGTGAATGTAATGTAACTCACACCCATACAATGCGCACCACCCCGTGATGTTTTTCTCACTGCTACTAGTGAATGTAATGTAACGCACACCCATACAATGCGCACCACCCCGTGATAATTTTCTCACACCTACTAGTGAATGTAATGTAACACACACCCATACAATGCGCACCACCCCGTGATGTTTTTCTCACTCCTACTAGTGAATGTAATGTAACACACACCCATACAATGCGCACCACCCCGTGATGTTTTTCTCACTCCTACTAGTGAATGTAATGTAACACACACCCATACAATGCGCACCACCCCGTTATGTTTTTCTCACTCCTACTAGTGAATGTAATGTAACACACACCCATACAATGCCCACCACCCCGTGATGTTTTTCTCACTCCTACTAGTGAATGTAATGTAACACACACCCATACAATGCGCACCACCCCGTGATGTTTTTCTCACTCCTACTAGTGAATGTAGTGTAACACACACCCATACAATGCGCACCACCACGTGATGTTTTTCTCACTGCTAGTAGTGAATGTAGTGTAACACACACGCATACAATGCGCACCACCCCGTGATGCTTTTCTCTCTCCTTCTAGTGAATGTCATGTAACACACACCCATACAATGCGCACCACCCCGTGATGATTTTCCCATTCCTACTAGTGAATCTAATGTAACAAACACCCATACAATGCGCACCACCCCGTGATGTTTCTCTCACTCCTACTAGTGAATGTAATGTAACACAAACCCATACAATGCGCACCACCCCGAGTTGTTTTTCTCACTCCTACTAGTGAATGTAATGTAACACACACCCATATAATGCGCACCACCCAGTGATGTTTTTCTCACTCCTACTAGTGAATGTAATGTAACACACACCCATACAATGCGCACCACCCCGTGATGTTTTTCTCACTCCTACTAGTGAATGTAATGTAACACACACCCATACAATGCGCACCACCCCGTGATGTTTTTCTCACTCCTACTAGTGAATGTAATGTAACACACACCCATACAATGCGCACCACCCCGTGATGTTTTTCTCACTCCTACTAGTGAATGTAATGTAACACACACCCATATATTGCGCACCACCCCGTGATGTTTTTCTCACTCCTACTAGTGAATGTAATGTAACTCACACCCATACAATGCGCACCACCCCGTGATGTTTTTCTCACTGCTACTAGTGAATGTAATGTAACGCACACCCATACAATGCGCACCACCCCGTGATAATTTTCTCACACCTACTAGTGAATGTAATGTAACACACACCCATACAATGCGCACCACCCCGTGATGTTTTTCTCACTCCTACTAGTGAATGTAATGTAACACACACCCATACAATGCGCACCACCCCGTGATGTTTTTCTCACTCCTACTAGTGAATGTAATGTAACACACACCCATACAATGCGCACCACCCCGTGATGTTTTTCTCACTCCTACTAGTGAATGTAATGTAACACACACCCATACAATGCCCACCACCCCGTGATGTTTTTCTCACTCCTACTAGTGAATGTAATGTAACACACACCCATACAATGCGCACCACCCCGTGATGTTTTTCTCACTCCTACTAGTGAATGTAGTGTAACACACACCCATACAATGCGCACCACCCCGTGATGTTTTTCTCACTGCTAGTAGTGAATGTAGTGTAACACACACGCATACAATGCGCACCACCCCGTGATGCTTTTCTCACTCCTTCTAGTGAATGTCATGTAACACACACCCATACAATGCGCACCACCCCGTGATGATTTTCCCATTCCTACTAGTGAATCTAATGTAACAAACACCCATACAATGCGCACCACCCTGTGATGTTTTTCTCACTCCTACTAGTGAATGTAATGTAACACACACCCATACAATGCGCACCACCCCGTGATGTTTTTCTCACTACTACTAGTGAATGTAATGTAACACACACCCATACAATGGCGCACCACCCCGTGATGTTTCTCTCACTCCTACTAGTGAATGTAATGTAACACACACCCATACAATGCGCACCACCCCGTGATGTTTCTCTCACTCCTACTAGTGAATGTAATGTAACACACACCCATACAATGCGCACAACCCGTGATGTTTCTCTCACTCCTACTAGTGAATGTAATGTAACACACACCCATACAATGCGCACCACCCCGTGATGTTTCTCTCACTCCTACTAGTGAATGTAATGTAACACAAACCCATACAATGCGCACCACCCCGAGATGTTTTTCTCACTCCTACTAGTGAATGTAATGTAACACACACCCATGCAATGCGCAGCACCCCGTGATGTTTTTCTCACTCCTACTAGTGAATCTAATGTAACGCACACCCATACAATGCGCACCACCCCGTGATGTTTCTCTCACTCCTACTAGTGAATGTAATGTAACGCACACACATAAAATGCGCACCACCCCGTGATGTTTCTCTCACTCCTACTAGTGAATCTAATGAAACACACACCCATACAATGCGCACCACCCCGTGATGTTTTTCTCACTCCTACTAGTGAATGTAATGTAACACACACCCATACAATGCGCACCACCCCGTGATGTTTTTCTCACACCTACTAGTGAATGTAATGTAACACACACCCATACAATGCGCACCACGCCGTGATGTTTCTCTCACTCCTACTAGTGAATGTAGTGTAACACACACCCATACAATGCGCACCACCCCGTGATGTTTTTCTCACTCCTACTAGTGAATGTAATGTAACACACACCCATACAATGCGCACCACCCTGTGATGATTTTCTCACTCCTACTAGTGAATGTAATGTAACACACCCATACAATGCGCACCACCCCCTGATGTTTTTCTCACTCCTACTAGTGAATGTAATGTAACTCACACCCATACAATGCGCACCACCCCGTGATGTTTTTCTCACTGCTACTAGTGAATGTAATGTAACGCACACCCATACAATGCGCACCACCCCGTGATAATTTTCTCACACCTACTAGTGAATGTAATGTAACACACACCCATACAATGCGCACCACCCCGTGATGTTTTTCTCACTCCTACTAGTGAATGTAATGTAACACACACCCATACAATGCGCACCACCCCGTGATGTTTTTCTCACTCCTACTAGTGAATGTAATGTAACACACACCCATACAATGCGCACCACCCCGTTATGTTTTTCTCACTCCTACTAGTGAATGTAATGTAACACACACCCATACAATGCCCACCACCCCGTGATGTTTTTCTCACTCCTACTAGTGAATGTAATGTAACACACACCCATACAATGCGCACCACCCCGTGATGTTTTTCTCACTCCTACTAGTGAATGTAGTGTAACACACACCCATACAATGCGCACCACCACGTGATGTTTTTCTCACTGCTAGTAGTGAATGTAGTGTAACACACACGCATACAATGCGCACCACCCCGTGATGCTTTTCTCTCTCCTTCTAGTGAATGTCATGTAACACACACCCATACAATGCGCACCACCCCGTGATGATTTTCCCATTCCTACTAGTGAATCTAATGTAAAAAACACCCATACAATGCGCACCACCCTGTGATGTTTTTCTCACTCCTACTAGTGAATGTAATGTAACACACACCCATACAATGCGCACCACCCCGTGATGTTTTTCTCACTACTACTAGTGAATGTAATGTAACACACACCAATACAATGGCGCACCACCCCGTGATGTTTCTCTCACTCCTACTAGTGAATGTAATGTAACACACACCCATACAATGCGCACCACCCCGTGATGTTTCTCTCACTCCTACTAGTGAATGTAATGTAACACACACCCATACAATGCGCACAACCCGTGATGTTTCTCTCACTCCTACTAGTGAATGTAATGTAACACACACCCATACAATGCGCACCACCCCGTGATGTTTCTCTCACTCCTACTAGTGAATGTAATGTAACACAAACCCATACAATGCGCACCACCCCGAGATGTTTTTCTCACTCCTACTAGTGAATGTAATGTAACACACACCCATACAATGCGCACCACCCAGTGATGTTTTTCTCACTCCTACTAGTGAATGTAATGTAACACACACCCATACAATGCGCACCACCCTGTGATGTTTCTCTCACTCCTACTAGTGAATCTAATGTAACACACACCCATACAATGCGCACCACCCCGTGATGTTTCTCTCACTCCTACTAGTGAATGTAATGTAACACACACCCATACAATGCGCACAACCCGTGATGTTTCTCTCACTCCTACTAGTGAATGTAATGTAACACACACCCATACAATGCGCACCACCCCGTGATGTTTCTCTCACTCCTACTAGTGAATGTAATGTAACACAAACCCATACAATGCGCACCACCCCGAGATGTTTTTCTCACTCCTACTAGTGAATGTAATGTAACACACACCCATACAATGCGCACCACCCAGTGATGTTTTTCTCACTCCTACTAGTGAATGTAATGTAACACACACCCATACAATGCGCACCACCCCGTGATGTTTTTCTCACTCCTACTAGTGAATGTAGTGTAACACACACCCATACAATGCGCACCACCCCGTGATGTTTTTCTCACTGCTAGTAGTGAATGTAGTGTAACACACACCCATACAATGCGCACCACCCCGTGATGCTTTTCTCACTCCTACTAGTGAATGTAATGTAACACACACCCATACAATGCGCACCACCCCGTGATGATTTTCTCACTCCTACTAGTGAATCTAATGTAACAAACACCCATACAATGCGCACCACGCTGTGATGTTTTTCTCACTCCTACTAGTGAATGTAATGTAACGCACACCCATACAATGCGCACCACCCCGTGATGTTTTTCTCACTCCTACTAGTGAATGTAATGTAACACACACCCATACAATGCGCACCACCCCGTGATGTTTCTCTCACTCCTACTAGTGAATCTAATGTAACACACACCCATACAATGCGCACCACCCCGTGATGTTTCTCTCACTCCTACTAGTGAATCTAATGTAACACACACCCATACAATGCGCACCACCCCGTGATGTTTTTCTCATTCCTACTAGTGAATGTAATGTAACACACACCTATACAATGCGCACCACCCCGTGATGTTTCTCTCACTCCTACTAGTGAATGTAATGTAACACAAACCCATACAATGCGCACCACCCCGAGATGTTTTTCTCACTCCTACTAGTGAATGTAATGTAACACACACCCATACAATGCGCACCACCCAGTGATGTTTTTCTCACTCCTACTAGTGAATGTAATGTAACACACACCCATACAATGCGCACCACGCCGTGATGTTTTTCTCACTCCTACTAGTGAATGTAGTGTAACACACACCCATACAATGCGCACCACCCCGTGATGTTTTTCTCACTCCTACTAGTGAATGTAGTGTAACACACACCCATAAAATGCGCACCACCCCGTGATGTTTTTCTCACTCCTACTAGTGAATGTAATGTAACACACACCCATGCAATGCGCACCACCCCGTGATGATTTTCTCACTCCTACTAGTGAATGTAATGTAACACACCCATACAATGCGCACCACCCCCTGATGTTTTTCTCACTCCTACTAGTGAATGTAGTGTAACACACACCCATACAATGCGCACCACCACGTGATGTTTTTCTCACTGCTAGTAGTGAATGTAGTGTAACACACACGCATACAATGCGCACCACCCCGTGATGCTTTTCTCACTCCTTCTAGTGAATGTCATGTAACACACACCCATACAATGCGCACCACCCCGTGATGATTTTCCCATTCCTACTAGTGAATCTAATGTAACAAACACCCATACAATGCGCACCACCCTGTGATGTTTTTCTCACTCCTACTAGTGAATGTAATGTAACACACACCCATACAATGCGCACCACCCCGTGATGTTTTTCTCACTCCTACTAGTGAATGTAATGTAACACACACCCATACAATGCGCACCACCCCGTGATGTTTCTCTCACTCCTACTAGTGAATCTAATGTAACACACACCCATACAATGCGCACCACCCCGTGATGTTTCTCTCACTCCTACTAGTGAATGTAATGTAACACACACCCATACAATGCGCACCACCCCGAGATGTTTTTCTCACTCCTACTAGTGAATGTAATGTAACACACACCCATACAATGCGCACCACCCAGTGATGTTTTTCTCACTCCTACTAGTGAATGTAATGTAACACACACCCATACAATGCGCACCACCCCGTGATGTTTTTCTCACTCCTACTAGTGAATGTAGTGTAACACACACCCATACAATGCGCACCACCCCGTGATGTTTTTCTCACTGCTAGTAGTGAATGTAGTGCAACACACACCCATACAATGCGCACCACCCCGTGATGCTTTTCTCACTCCTACTAGTGAATGTAATGTAACACACACCCATACAATGCGCACCACCCCGTGATGATTTTCTCACTCCTACTAGTGAATCTAATGTAACAAACACCCATACAATGCTCACCACCCTGTGATGTTTTTCTCACTCCTACTAGTGAATGTAATGTAACGCACACCCATACAATGCGCACCACCCCGTGATGTTTTTCTCACTCCTACTAGTGAATGTAATGTAACACACACCCATACAATGCGCACCACCCCGTGATGTTTCTCTCACTCCTACTAGTGAATCTAATGTAACACACACCCATACAATGCGCACCACCCCGTGATGTTTCTCTCACTCCTACTAGTGAATCTAATGTAACACACACCCATACAATGCGCACCACCCCGTGATGTTTCTCTCACTCCTACTAGTGAATGTAATGTAACACACACCTATACAATGCGCACCACCCCGTGATGTTTCTCTCGCTCCTACTAGTGAATGTAATGTAACACAAACCCATACAATGCGCACCACCCCGAGATGTTTTTCTCACTCCTACTAGTGAATGTAATGTAACACACACCCATACAATGCGCACCACCCAGTGATGTTTTTCTCACTCCTACTAGTTAATGTAATGTAACACACACCCATACAATGCGCACCACCCCGTGATGTTTTTCTCACTCCTACTAGTGAATGTAGTGTAACACACACCCATACAATGCGCACCACCCCGTGATGTTTTTCTCACTGCTAGTAGTGAATGTAGTGTAACACACACCCATACAATGCGCACCACCCCGTGATGTTTTTCTCACTCCTACTAGTGAATGTAATGTAACGCACACCCATACAATGCGCACCACCCCGTGATGTTTCTCTCACTGCTACTAGTGAATGTAATGTAACGCACACCCATAAAATGCGCACAACCCCGTGATGTTTCTCTCACTCCTACTAGTGAATCTAATGTAACACACACCCATACAATGCACACCACCCCGTGATAATTTTCTCACTCCTACTAGTGAATGTAATGTAACACACACCCATACAATGCGCACCACCCCGTGATGTTTTTCTCACTCCTACTAGTGAATGTAATGTAACACACACCCATACAATGCGCACCACCCCGTGATGTTTTTCTCACTCCTACTAGTGAATGTAATGTAACACACACCCATACAATGCGCACCACCCCGTGATGTTTTTCTCACTCCTACTAGTGAATGTAATGTAACACACACCCATACAATGCGCACCAGCCCGTGATGTTTTTCTCACTCCTACTAGTGAATGTAATGTAAGACACACCCATACAATGCGCACCACCCCGTGATGTTTTTCTCACTCCTACTAGTGAATGTAGTGTAACACACACCCATACAATGCGCACCACCCCGTGATGTTTTTCTCACTGCTAGTAGTGAATGTAGTGTAACACACACCCATACAATGCGCACCACCCCGTGATGTTTTTCTCACTCCTACTAGTGAATGTAATGTAACACACACCCATACAATGCGCACCACCCCGTGATGATTTTCTCACTCCTACTAGTGAATGTAATGTAACACACCCATACAATGCGCACCACCCCCTGATGTTTTTCTCACTCCTACTAGTGAATGTAATGTAACACACACCCATACAATGCGCACCACCACGTGATGTTTTTCTCACTGCTACTAGTGAATGTAATGTAACGCACACCCATACAATGCGCACCACCCCGTGATGTTTTTCTCACTCCTACTAGTGAATGTAATGTAACGCACACCCATACAATGCGCACCACCCCGTGATGTTTCTCTCACTCCTACTAGTGAATGTAATGTAACGCACACCCATAAAATGCGCACCACCCCGTGATGTTTCTCTCACTCCTACTAGTGAATGTAGTGTAACACACACCCATACAATGCGCACCACCCAGTGATGTTTTTCTCACTGCTAGTAGTGAATGTAGTGTAACACACACGTATACAATGCGCACCACCCCGTAATGCTTTTCTCACTCCTACTAGTGAATGTAATGTAACACACACCCATACAATGCGCACCACCCCGTGATGATTTTCTCACTCCTACTAGTGAATCTAATGTAACAAACACCCATACAATGCGCACCACCCTGTGATGTTTTTCTCACTCCTACTAGTGAATGTAATGTAACACACACCCATACAATGCGCACCACCCCGTGATGTTTTTCTCAATCCTACTAGTGAATGTAATGTAACACACACCCATACAATGCCCACCACCCCGTGATGTTTTTCTCACTCCTACTAGTGAATCTAATGTAACGCACACCCATACAATGCGCACCACCCCGTGATATTTTTCTCACTCCTACTAGTGAATGTAATGTAACGCACACCCATACAATGCGCACCACCCCGTGATGTTTTTCTCACTCCTACTAGTGAATGTAATGTAACGCACACCCATACAATGCGCACCACCCCGTGATGTTTTTCTCACTCCTACTAGTCAATGTAATGTAACGCACACCCATACAATGCGCACCACCCCGTGATGTTTCTCTCACTCCTACTAGTGAATGTAATGTAACGCACACACATAAAATGCGCACCACCCCGTGATGTTTCTCTCACTCCTACTAGTGAATCTAATGTAACACACACCCATACAATGCGCACCACCCCGTGATGTTTTTCTCACTCCTACTAGTGAATGTAATGTAACACACACCCATACAATGCGCACCACCCCGTGATGTTT
Source organism: Cavia porcellus (assembly GCF_034190915.1). Lineage (NCBI taxonomy): Eukaryota > Metazoa > Chordata > Mammalia > Rodentia > Caviidae > Cavia > Cavia porcellus. Next base: position 94,278 of record NW_026947818.1, read on the forward strand.
TTCACACTCCTACTAGTGAATGTAATGTAACACACACCCATACAATGCGTACCACCCCGTGATGTTTTTCTCACTCCTACTAGTGAATGTAATGTAACACACACCCATACAATGCGCAACACGCCGTGATGTTTTTCTCACTCCTACTAGTGAATGTAGTGTAACACACACCCATACAATGCGCACCACCCCGTGATGTTTTTCTCACTACTACTAGTGAATGTAGTGTAACACACACCCATAAAATGCACACCACCCCGTGATGTTTTTCTCACTCCTACTAGTGAATGTAATGTAACACACACCCATACAATGCGCACCACCCCGTGATGATTTTCTCACTCCTACTAGTGAATGTAATGTAACACACCCATACAATGCGCACCACCCCCTGATGTTTTTCTCACTCCTACTAGTGAATGTAATGTAACGCACACCCATACAATGCGCACCACCCCGTGATGTTTTTCTCACTCCTACTAGTGAATGTAATGTAACGCACACCCATACAATGCGCACCACCCCGTGATGTTTTTCTCACTCCTACTAGTGAATGTAATGTAACGCACACCCATACAATGCGCACCACCCCGTGATGTTTCTCTCACTCCTACTAGTGAATGTAATGTAACGCACACACATAAAATGCGCACCACCCCGTGATGTTTCTCTCACTCCTACTAGTGAATCTAATGTAACGCACACCCATACAATGCGCACCACCCCGTGATGTTTTTCTCACTCCTACTAGTGAATGTAATGTAACACACACCCATACAATGCGCACCACCCCGTGATGTTTTTCTCACTCCTACTAGTGAATGTAATGTAACACACACCCATACAATGCGTACCACCCCGTGATGTTTTTCTCACTCCTACTAGTGTATGTAATGTAACACACACCCATACAATGCGCACCACGCCGTGATGTTTTTCTCACTCCTATTGTGAATGTAGTGTAACACACACCCATACAATGCGCACCACCCCGTGATGTTTTTCTCACTCCTACTAGTGAATGTAGTGTAACACACACCCATAAAATGCGCACCACCCCGTGATGTTTTTCTCACTCCTACTAGTGAATGTAATGTAACACACACACATAAAATGCGCACCACCCCGTGATGTTTTTCTCACTCCTACTAGTGAATGTAATGTAACACACACCCATACAATGCGCACCACCCCGTGATGATTTTCTCACTCCTACTAGTGAATGTAATGTAACACACCCATACAATGCGCACCACCCCCTGATGATTTTCTCACTCCTACTAGTGAATGTAATGTAACGCACACCCATACAATGCGCACCACCCCGTGATGTTTTTCTCACTCCTACTAGTGAATGTAATGTAACGCACACCCATACAATGCGCACCACCCCGTGATGTTTTTCTCACTCCTACTAGTGAATGTAATGTAACGCACACCCATACAATGCGCACCCCCCCGTGATGTTTCTCTCACTCCTACTAGTGAATGTAATGTAATGCACACCCATACAATGCGCACCACCCCGTGATGTTTCTCTCACTCCTCCTAGTGAATCTAATGTAACACACACCCATACAATGCGCACCACCCCGTGATGTTTCTCTCACTCCTACTAGTGAATCTAATGTAACACACACCCATACAATGCGCACCACCCCGTGATGTTTCTCTCACTCCTACTAGTGAATCTAATGTAACACACACCCATACAATGCGCACCACCCCGTGATGTTTCTCTCACTCCTACTAGTGAATCTAATGTAACACACACCCATACAATGCGCACCACCCCGTGATGTTTCTCTCACTCCTACTAGTGAATGTAATGTAACACACACCCGTACAATGCGCACCACCCCGTGATGTTTCTCTCACTCCTACTAGTGAATGTAATGGAACACACACCCATACAATGCGCACCACCCCGTGATGTTTTTCTCACTCCTACTAGTGAATGTAATGTAACACACACCCATACAATGCGCACCACCCAGTGATATTTTTCTCACTCCTACTAGTGAATGTAATGTAACACACACCCATACAATGCGCACCACCCCGTGATGTTTTTCTCACTCCTACTAGTGAATGTAGTGTAACACACACCCATACAATGCGCACCACCCCGTGATGTTTTTCTCACTGCTTGTAGTGAATGTAGTGTAACACACACCCATACAATGCGCACCATCCCGTGATGTTTTTCTCAGTCTTACTAGTGAATGTAATGTAACACACACCCATACAATACGCACCACCCCGTGATGATTTTCTCACTCCTACTAGTGAATCTAATGTAACAAACACCCATACAATGCGCACCACCCCGTGATGTTTTTCTCACTCCTACTAGTGATTGTAATGTAACACACACCCATACAATGCGCACCACCCCGTGATGTTTTTCTCACTCCTACTAGTGAATGTAATGTAACACACACCCATACAATGCGCACCACCCCGTGATGTTTTTCTCACTCCTACTAGTGAATGTAATGTAACACACACCCATACAATGCGCACCACCCCGTGATGTTTTTCTCACTCCTACTAGTGAATGTAATGTAACACACCCATACAATGCGCACCACCCCCTGATGTTTTTCTCACTCCTACTAGTGAATGTAATGTAACGCACACCCATACAATGCGCACCACCCCGTGATGTTTTTCTCACTCCTACTAGTGAATGTAATGTAACGCACACCCATACAATGCGCACCACCCCGTGATGTTTTTCTCACTCCTACTAGTGAATGTAGTGTAACGCACACCCATACAATGCGCACCACCCCGTGATGTTTCTCTCACTCCTACTAGTGAATGTAATGTAACGCACACACATAAAATGCGCACCACCCCGTGATGTTTCTCTCACTCCTACTAGTGAATCTAATGTAACACACACCCATACAATGCGCACCACCCCGTGATGTTTTTCTCACTCCTACTAGTGAAACTAATGTAACACACACCCATACAATGCGCACCACCCCGTGATAATTTTCTCACTCCTACTAGTGAATCTAATGTAACACACACCCATACAATGCGCACCACCCCGTGATGTTTTTCTCACTGCTAGTAGTGAATGTAGTGTAACACACACCCATACAATGCGCACCACCCCGTGATGTTTTTCTCACTCCTACTAGTGAATGTAATGTAACACACACCCATACAATGCGCACCACCCCGTGATGATTTTCTCACTCCTACTAGTGAATCTAATGTAACAAACACCCATACAATGCGCACCACCCCGTGATGTTTTTCTCACTCCTACTAGTGAATGTAATGTAACACACACCCATGCAATGCGCACCACCCCGTGATGTTTTTCTCACTCCTACTAGTGAGTGTAATGTAACACACACCCATACAATGCGCACCACCCCGTGATGTTTTTCTCACTCCTACTAGTGAATGTAATGTAACACACACCCATACAATGCGCACCACCCCGTGATGTTTTTCTCACTCCTACTAGTGAATGTAATGTAACACACCCATACAATGCGCACCACCCCCTGATGTTTTTCTCACTCCTACTAGTGAATGTAATGTAACGCACACCCATACAATGCGCACCACCCCGTGATGTTTTTCTCACTCCTACTAGTGAATGTAATGTAACGCACACCCATACAATGCGCACCACCCCGTGATGTTTTTCTCACTCCTACTAGTGAATGTAATGTAACGCACACCCACAAAATGCACACCACCCCGTGATGTTTCTCTCACTCCTACTAGTCAATCTAATGTAACACACACCCATATAATGCGCACCACCCCATGATGTTTTTCTCACTCCTACTAGTGAATGTAATGTAACACACACCCATACAATGCGCACCACCCCGTGATGTTTCTCTCACTCCTACTAGTGAATCTAAAGTAACACACACCCATACAATGCGCACCACCCCGTGATGTTTCTCTCACTCCTACTAGTGAATGTAATGTAACACACACCCATACAATGCGCACCACCCCGTGATGTTTTTCTCACTCCTACTAGTGAATGTAATGTAACACACACCCATACAATGCGCACCACCCCGGGATGTTTTTCTCACTCCTACTAGTGAATGTAATGTAACACACACCCATACAATGCGCACCACCCAGTGATGTTTTTCTCACTCCTACTAGTGAATGTAATGTAACACACACCCATACAATGCGCACCAACCCGTGCTGTTTTTCTCACTCCTACTAGTGAATGTAGTGTAACACACACCCATACAATGCGCACCACCCCGTGATGTTTTTCTCACTGCTAGTAGTGAATGTAGTGTAACACACACCCATACAATGCGCACCACCCCGTGATGTTTTTCTCACTCCTACTAGTGAATGTAATGTAACACACACCCATACAATGCGCACCACCCCGTGATGATTTTCTCACTCCTACTAGTGAATCTAATGTAACAAACACCCATACAATGCGCACCACCCCGTGAGGTTTTTCTCACTCCTACTAGTGAATGTAATGTAACACACACCCATACAATGCGCACCACCCCGTGATGCTTTTCTCACTCCTACTAGTGAATGTAATGTAACACACACCCATACAATGCGCACCACCCCGTGATGTTTTTCTCACTCCTACTAGTGAATGTAATGTAACACACCCAAACAATGCGCACCACCCCCTGATGTTTTTCTCACTCCTACTAGTGAATATAATGTAACACACACCCATACAATGCGCACTACCCCGTGATGTTTTTCTCACTCCTACTAGTGAATGTAATGTAACACACACCCATACAATGCGCACCACCCCGTGATGTTTTTCTCACTCCTACTAGTGAATGTAATGTAACACACACCCATACAATGCGTACCACCCCGTGATGTTTTTCTCACTCCTACTAGTGAATGTAATGTAACACACACCCATACAATGCGCACCACGCCGTGATGTTTTTCTCACTCCTACTTGTGAATGTAGTGTAACACACACCCATACAATGCGCACCACCCCGTGATGTTTTTCTCACTCCTACTAGTGAATGTAGTGTAACACACACCCATAAAATGCGCACCACCCCGTGATGTTTTTCTCACTCCTACTAGTGAATGTAATGTAACACACACCCATACAATGCGCACCACCCCGTGATGATTTTCTCACTCCTACTAGTGAATGTAATGTAACACACCCATACAATGCGCACCACCCCCTGATGTTTTTCTCACTCCTACTAGTGAATGTAATGTAACGCACACCCATACAATGCGCACCACCCAGTGATGTTTTTCTCACTCCTACTAGTGAATGTAATGTAACGCACACCCATACAATGCGCACCACCCCGTGATGTTTTTCTCACTCCTACTAGTGAATGTAATGTAACGCACACCCATACAATGCGCACCACCCCGTGATGTTTCTCTCACTCCTACTAGTGAATGTAATGTAACGCACACACATAAAATGCGCACCACCCCGTGATGTTTCTCTCACTTCTACTAGTGAATCTAATGTAACACACACCCATACAATGCGCACCACCCCGTGATGTTTTTCTCACTCCTACTAGTGAATGTAATGTAACACACACCCATACAATGCGCACCACCCCGTGATGTTTTTCTCACTCCTACTAGTGAATGTAATGTAACACACACCCATACAATGCGTACCACCCCGTGATGTTTTTCTCACTCCTACTAGTGAATGTAATGTAACACACACCCATACAATGCGCACCACGCCGTGATGTTTTTCTCACTCCTACTAGTGAATGTAGTGTAACACACACCCATACAATGCGCACCACCCCGTGATGTTTTTCTCACTCCTACTAGTGAATGTAGTGTAACACACACCCATACAATGCGCACCACCCCGTGATGATTTTCTCACTCCTACTAGTGAATCTAATGTAACAAACACCCATACAATGCGCACCACCCTGTGATGTTTTTCTCACTCCTACTAGTGAATGTAATGTAACACACACCCATACAATGCGCACCACCCCGTGATGTTTTTCTCACTCCTACTAGTGAATGTAATGTAACACACACCCATACAATGCCCACCACCCCGTGATGTTTTTCTCACTCCTACTAGTGAATCTAATGTAACGCACACCCATACAATGCGCACCACCCCGTGATATTTTTCTCACTCCTACTAGTGAATGTAATGTAACGCACACCCATACAATGCGCACCACCCCGTGATGTTTTTCTCACTCCTACTAGTGAATGTAATGTAACGCACACCCATACAATGCGCACCACCCCGTGATGTTTTTCTCACTCCTACTAGTCAATGTAATGTAACGCACACCCATACAATGCGCACCACCCCGTGATGTTTCTCTCACTCCTACTAGTGAATGTAATGTAACGCACACACATAAAATGCGCACCACCCCGTGATGTTTCTCTCACTCCTACTAGTGAATGTAATGTAACACACACCCATACAATGCGCACCACCCCGTGATGTTTTTCTCACTCCTACTAGTGAATGTAATGTAACACACACCCATACAATGCGCACCACCCCGTGATGTTTTTCTCACTCCTACTAGTGAATGTAATGTAACACACACCCATGCAATGCGTACCACCCCGTGATGTTTTTCTCACTCCTACTAGTGAATGTAATGTAACACACACCCATACAATGCGCAACACGCCGTGATGTTTTTCTCACTCCTACTAGTGAATGTAGTGTAACACACACCCATACAATGCGCACCACCCCGTGATGTTTTTCTCACTACTACTAGTGAATGTAGTGTAACACACACCCATAAAATGCACACCACCCCGTGATGTTTTTCTCACTCCTACTAGTGAATGTAATGTAACACACACCCATACAATGCGCACCACCCCGTGATGATTTTCTCACTCCTACTAGTGAATGTAATGTAACACACCCATACAATGCGCACCACCCCCTGATGTTTTTCTCACTCCTACTAGTGAATGTAATGTAACGCACACCCATACAATGCGCACCACCCCGTGATGTTTTTCTCACTCCTACTAGTGAATGTAATGTAACGCACACCCATACAATGCGCACCACCCCGTGATGTTTTTCTCACTCCTACTAGTGAATGTAATGTAACGCACACCCATACAATGCGCACCACCCCGTGATGTTTCTCTCACTCCTACTAGTGAATGTAATGTAATGCACACCCATACAATGCGCACCACCCCGTGATGTTTCTCTCACTCCTACTAGTGAATCTAATGTAACGCACACCCATACAATGCGCACCACCCCGTGATGTTTTTCTCACTCCTACTAGTGAATGTAATGTAACACACACCCATACAATGCGCACCACCCCGTGATGTTTTTCTCACTCCTACTAGTGAATGTAATGTAACACACACCCATACAATGCGTACCACCCCGTGATGTTTTTCTCACTCCTACTAGTGAATGTAATGTAACACACACCCATACAATGCGCACCACGCCGTGATGTTTTTCTCACTCCTACTAGTGAATGTAGTGTAACACACACCCATACAATGCGCACCACCCCGTGATGTTTTTCTCACTCCTACTAGTGAATGTAGTGTAACACACACCCATAAAATGCGCACCACCCCGTGATGTTTTTCTCACTCCTACTAGTGAATGTAATGTAACACACACCCATAAAATGCGCACCACCCCGTGATGTTTTTCTCACTCCTACTAGTGAATGTAATGTAACACACACCCATACAATGCGCACCACCCCGTGATGATTTTCTCACTCCTACTAGTGAATGTAATGTAACACACCCATACAATGCGCACCACCCCCTGATGATTTTCTCACTCCTACTAGTGAATGTAATGTAACGCACACCCATACAATGCGCACCACCCCGTGATGTTTTTCTCACTCCTACTAGTGAATGTAATGTAACGCACACCCATACAATGCGCACCACCCCGTGATGTTTTTCTCACTCCTACTAGTGAATGTAATGTAACGCACACCCATACAATGCGCACCCCCCCGTGATGTTTCTCTCACTCCTACTAGTGAATGTAATGTAATGCACACCCATACAATGCGCACCACCCCGTGATGTTTCTCTCACTCCTCCTAGTGAATCTAATGTAACACACACCCATACAATGCGCACCACCCCTTGATGTTTCTCTCACTCCTACTAGTGAATCTAATGTAACACACACCCATACAATGCGCACCACCCCGTGATGTTTCTCTCACTCCTACTAGTGAATCTAATGTAACACACACCCATACAATGCGCACCACCCCGTGATGTTTCTCTCACTCCTACTAGTGAATCTAATGTAACACACACCCATACAATGCGCACCACCCCGTGATGTTTCTCTCACTCCTACTAGTGAATGTAATGTAACACACACCCGTACAATGCGCACCACCCCGTGATGTTTCTCTCACTCCTACTAGTGAATGTAATGGAACACACACCCATACAATGCGCACCACCCCGTGATGTTTTTCTCACTCCTACTAGTGAATGTAATGTAACACACACCCATACAATGCGCACCACCCAGTGATATTTTTCTCACTCCTACTAGTGAATGTAATGTAACACACACCCATACAATGCGCACCACCCCGTGATGTTTTTCTCACTCCTACTAGTGAATGTAGTGTAACACACACCCATACAATGCGCACCACCCCGTGATGTTTTTCTCACTGCTTGTAGTGAATGTAGTGTAACACACACCCATACAATGCGCACCATCCCGTGATGTTTTTCTCAGTCCTACTAGTGAATGTAATGTAACACACACCCATACAATGCGCACCACCCCGTGATGATTTTCTCACTCCTACTAGTGAATCTAATGTAACAAACACCCATACAATGCGCACCACCCCGTGATGTTTTTCTCACTCCTACTAGTGATTGTAATGTAACACACACCCATACAATGCGCACCACCCCGTGATGTTTTTCTCACTCCTACTAGTGAATGTAATGTAACACACACCCATACAATGCGCACCACCCCGTGATGTTTTTCTCACTCCTACTAGTGAATGTAATGTAACACACACCCATACAATGCGCACCACCCCGTGATGTTTTTCTCACTCCTACTAGTGAATGTAATGTAACACACCCATACAATGCGCACCACCCCCTGATGTTTTTCTCACTCCTACTAGTGAATGTAATGTAACGCACACCCATACAATGCGCACCACCCCGTGATGTTTTTCTCACTCCTACTAGTGAATGTAATGTAACGCACACCCATACAATGCGCACCACCCCGTGATGTTTTTCTCACTCCTACTAGTGAATGTAATGTAACGCACACCCATACAATGCGCACCACCCCGTGATGTTTCTCTCACTCCTACTAGTGAATGTAATGTAACGCACACACATAAAATGCGCACCACCCCGTGATGTTTCTCTCACTCCTACTAGTGAATCTAATGTAACGCACACCCATACAATGCGCACCACCCCGTGATGTTTTTCTCACTCCTACTAGTGAATCTAATGTAACACACACCCATACAATGCGCACCACCCCGTGATGATTTTCTCACTCCTACTAGTGAATCTAATGTAACACACACCCATACAATGCGCACCACCCCGTGATGTTTTTCTCACTGCTAGTAGTGAATGTAGTGTAACACACACCCATACAATGCGCACCACCCCGTGATGTTTTTCTCACTCCTACTAGTGAATGTAATGTAACACACACCCATACAATGCGCACTACCCCGTGATGTTTTTCTCACTCCTACTAGTGAATCTAATGTAACAAACACCCATACAATGCGCACCACCCCGTGATGTTTTTCTCACTCCTACTAGTGAATGTAATGTAACACACACCCATGCAATGCGCACCACCCCGTGATGTTTTTCTCACTCCTACTAGTGGGTGTAATGTAACACACACCCATACAATGCGCACCACCCCGTGATGTTTTTCTCACTCCTACTAGTGAATGTAATGTAACACACACCCATACAATGCGCACCACCCCGTGATGTTTTTCTCACTCCTACTAGTGAATGTAATGTAACACACCCATACAATGCGCACCACCCCCTGATGTTTTTCTCACTCCTACTAGTGAATGTAATGTAACGCACACCCATACAATGCGCACCACCCCGTGATGTTTTTCTCACTCCTACTAGTGAATGTAATGTAACGCACACCCATACAATGCGCACCACCCCGTGATGTTTTTCTCACTCCTACTAGTGAATGTAATGTAACGCACACCCACAAAATGCACACCACCCCGTGATGTTTCTCTCACTCCTACTAGTGAATCTAATGTAACACACACCCATACAATGCGCACCACCCCGTGATGTTTTTCTCACTCCTACTAGTGAATGTAATGTAACACACACCCATACAATGCGCACCACCCCGTGATGTTTCTCTCACTCCTACTAGTGAATCTAAAGTAACACACACCCATACAATGCGCACCACCCCGTGATGTTTCTCTCACTCCTACTAGTGAATGTAATGTAACACACACCCATACAATGCGCACCACCCCATGATGTTTTTCTCACTCCTACTAGTGAATGTAATGTAACACACACCCATACAATGCGCACCACCCCGTGATGTTTTTCTCACTCCTACTAGTGAATGTAATGTAACACACACCCATACAATGCGCACCACCCAGTGATGTTTTTCTCACTCCTACTAGTGAATGTAATGTAACACACACCCATACAATGCGCACCAACCCGTGCTGTTTTTCTCACTCCTACTAGTGAATGTAGTGTAACACACACCCATACAATGCGCACCACCCCGTGATGTTTTTCTCACTGCTAGTAGTGAATGTAGTGTAACACACACCCATACAATGCGCACCACCCCGTGATGTTTTTCTCACTCCTACTAGTGAATGTAATGTAACACACACCCATACAATGCGCACCACCCCGTGATGATTTTCTCACTCCTACTAGTGAATCTAATGTAACAAACACCCATACAATGCGCACCACCCCGTGATGTTTTTCTCACTCCTACTAGTGAATGTAATGTAACACACACCCATACAATGCGCACCACCCCGTGATGCTTTTCTCACTCCTACTAGTGAATGTAATGTAACACACACCCATACAATGCGCACCACCCCGTGATGTTTTTCTCACTCCTACTAGTGAATGTAATGTAACACACCCAAACAATGCGCACCACCCCCTGATGTTTTTCTCACTCCTACTAGTGAATATAATGTAACACACACCCATACAATGCGCACCACCCCGTGATGTTTTTCTCACTCCTACTAGTGAATGTAATGTAACACACACCCATACAATGCGCACCACCCCGTGATGATTTTCTCACTCCTACTAGTGAATGTAATGTAACACACCCATACAATGCGCACCACCCCCTGATGTTTTTCTCACTCCTACTAGTGAATGTAATGTAACGCACACCCATACAATGCGCACCACCCCGTGATGTTTTTCTCACTCCTACTAGTGAATGTAATGTAACGCACACCCATACAATGCGCACCACCCCGTGATGTTTTTCTCACTCCTACTAGTGAATGTAATGTAACGCACATCCATACAATGCGCACCACCCCGTGATGTTTCTCTCACTCCTACTAGTGAATGTAATGTAACGCACACACATAAAATGCGCACCACCCCGTGATGTTTCTCTCACTCCTACTAGTGAATCTAATGTAACACACACCCATACAATGCGCACCACCCCGTGATGTTTTTCTCACTCCTACTAGTGAATGTAATGTAACACACACCCATACAATGCGCACCACCCCGTGATGTTTTTCTCACTCCTACTAGTGAATGTAATGTAACACACACCCATACAATGCGTACCACCCCGTGATGTTTTTCTCACTCCTACTAGTGAATGTAATGTAACACACACCCATACAATGCGCACCACGCCGTGATGTTTTTCTCACTCCTACTAGTGAATGTAGTGTAACACACACCCATACAATGCGCACCACCCCGTGATGTTTTTCTCACTCCTACTAGTGAATGTAGTGTAACACACACCCATAAAATGCGCACCACCCCGTGATGTTTTTCTCACTCCTACTAGTGAATGTAATGTAACACACACCCATACAATGCGCACCACCCCGTGATGATTTTCTCACTCCTACTAGTGAATGTAATGTAACACACCCATACAATGCGCACCACCCCCTGATGTTTTTCTCACTCCTACTAGTGAATGTAATGTAACGCACACCCATACAATGCGCACCACCCCGTGATGTTTTTCTCACTCCTACTAGTGAATGTAATGTAACGCACACCCATACAATACGCACCACCCCGTGATGTTTTTCTCACTCCTACTAGTGAATGTAATGTAACGCACACCCATACAATGCGCACCACCCCGTGATGTTTCTCTCACTCCTACTAGTGAATGTAATGTAACGCACACCCATACAATGCGCACCACCCCGTGATGTTTCTCTCACTCCTACTAGTGAATCTAATGTAACACACACCCATACAATGCGCACCACCCCGTGATGTTTCTCTCACTCCTACTAGTGAATGTAATGTAACACACACCCATACAATGCGCACCACCCCGTGATGTTTCTCTCACTCCTACTAGTGAATCTAATGTAACACACACCCATACAATGCGCACCACCTTGTGATGTTTCTCTCACTCCTACTAGTGAATGTAATGTAACACACACCCGTACAATGCGCACCACCCCGTGATGTTTCTCTCACTCCTACTAGTGAATGTAATGGAACACACACCCATACAATGCGCACCACCCCGTGATGTTTTTCTCACTCCTACTAGTGAATGTAATGTAACACACACCCATACAATGCGCACCACCCAGTGATGTTTTTCTCACTCCTACTAGTGAATGTAATGTAACACACACCCATACAATGCGCACCACCCCGTGATGTTTTTCTCACTCCTACTAGTGAATGTAGTGTAACACACACCCATACAATGCGCACCACCCCGTGATGTTTTTCTCACTGCTAGTAGTGAATGTAGTGTAACACACACCCATACAATGCGCACCATCCCGTGATGTTTTTCTCAGTCCTACTAGTGAATGTAATGTAACACACACCCATACAATGCGCACCACCCCGTGATGATTTTCTCACTCCTACTAGTGAATCTAATGTAACAAACACCCATACAATGCGCACCACCCCGTGATGTTTTTCTCACTCCTACTAGTGATTGTAATGTAACACACACCCATACAATGCGCACCACCCCGTGATGTTTTTCTCACTCCTACTAGTGAATGTAATGTAACGCACACCCACAAAATGCACACCACCCCGTGATGTTTCTCTCACTCCTACTAGTGAATCTAATGTAACACACACCCATACAATGCGCACCACCCCGTGATGATTTTCTCACTCCTACTAGTGAATCTAATGTAACAAACAACCATACAATGCGCACCACCCCGTGATGTTTCTCTCACTCCTACTAGTGAATCTAAAGTAACACACACCCATACAATGTGCACCACCCCGTGATGTTTCTCTCACTCCTACTAGTGAATGTAATGTAACACACACCCATACAATGCGCACCACCCCGTGATGTTTTTCTCACTCCTACTAGTGAATGTAATGTAACACACACCCATACAATGCGCACCACCCAGTGATGTTTTTCTCACTCCTACTAATGAATGTAATGTAACACACACCCATACAATGCGCACCAACCCGTGCTGTTTTTCTCACTCCTACTAGTGAATGTAGTGTAACACACACCCATACAATGCGCACCACCCCGTGATGTTTTTCTCACTGCTAGTAGTGAATGTAGTGTAACACACACCCATACAATGCGCACCACCCCGTGATGTTTTTCTCACTGCTAGTAGTGAATGTAGTGTAACACACACCCATACAATGCGCACCACCCCGTGATGTTTTTCTCACTCCTACTAGTGAATGTAATGTAACACACACCCATACAATGCCCACCACCCCGTGATGTTTTTCTCACTCCTACTAGTGAATCTAATGTAACGCACACCCATACAATGCGCACCACCCCGTGATATTTTTCTCACTCCTACTAGTGAATGTAATGTAACGCACACCCATACAATGCGCACCACCCCGTGATGTTTTTCTCACTCCTACTAGTGAATGTAATGTAACGCACACCCATACAATGCGCACCACCCCGTGATGTTTTTCTCACTCCTACTAGTCAATGTAATGTAACGCACACCCATACAATGCGCACCACCCCGTGATGTTTCTCTCACTCCTACTAGTGAATGTAATGTAACGCACACACATAAAATGCGCACCACCCCGTGATGTTTCTCTCACTCCTACTAGTGAATCTAATGTAACACACACCCATACAATGCGCACCACCCCGTGATGTTTTTCTCACTCCTACTAGTGAATGTAATGTAACACACACCCATACAATGCGCACCACCCCGTGATGTTTTTCTCACTCCTACTAGTGAATGTAATGTAACACACACCCATACAATGCGTACCACCCCGTGATGTTTTTCTCACTCCTACTAGTGAATGTAATGTAACACACACCCATACAATGCGCAACACGCCGTGATGTTTTTCTCACTCCTACTAGTGAATGTAGTGTAACACACACCCATACAATGCGCACCAGCCCGTGATGTTTTTCTCACTACTACTAGTGAATGTAGTGTAACACACACCCATAAAATGCACACCACCCCGTGATGTTTTTCTCACTCCTACTAGTGAATGTAATGTAACACACACCCATACAATGCGCACCACCCCGTGATGATTTTCTCACTCCTACTAGTGAATGTAATGTAACACACCCATACAATGCGCACCACCCCCTGATGTTTTTCTCACTCCTACTAGTGAATGTAATGTAACGCACACCCATACAATGCGCACCACCCCGTGATGTTTTTCTCACTCCTACTAGTGAATGTAATGTAACGCACACCCATACAATGCGCACCACCCCGTGATGTTTTTCTCACTCCTACTAGTGAATGTAATGTAACGCACACCCATACAATGCGCACCACCCCGTGATGTTTCTCTCACTCCTACTAGTGAATGTAATGTAACGCACACACATAAAATGCGCACCACCCCGTGATGTTTCTCTCACTCCTACTAGTGAATCTAATGTAACGCACACCCATACAATGCGCACCACCCCGTGATGTTTTTCTCACTCCTACTAGTGAATGTAATGTAACACACACCCATACAATGCGCACCACCCCGTGATGTTTTTCTCACTCCTACTAGTGAATGTAATGTAACACACACCCATACAATGCGTACCACCCCGTGATGTTTTTCTCACTCCTACTAGTGAATGTAATGTAACACACACCCATACAATGCGCACCACGCCGTGATGTTTTTCTCACTCCTACTAGTGAATGTAGTGTAACACACACCCATACAATGCGCACCACCCCGTGATGTTTTTCTCACTCCTACTAGTGAATGCAGTGTAACACACACCCATAAAATGCGCACCACCCCGTGATGTTTTTCTCACTCCTACTAGTGAATGTAATGTAACACACACCCATAAAATGCGCACCACCCCGTGATGTTTTTCTCACTCCTACTAGTGAATGTAATGTAACACACACCCATACAATGCGCACCACCCCGTGATGATTTTCTCACTCCTACTAGTGAATGTAATGTAACACACCCATACAATGCGCACCACCCCCTGATGATTTTCTCACTCCTACTAGTGAATGTAATGTAACGCACACCCATACAATGCGCACCTCCCCGTGATGTTTTTCTCACTCCTACTAGTGAATGTAATGTAACGCACACCCATACAATGCGCACCACCCCGTGATGTTTTTCTCACTCCTACTAGTGAATGTAATGTAACGCACACCCATACAATGCGCACCACCCCGTGATGTTTCTCTCACTCCTACTAGTGAATGTAATGTAATGCACACCCATACAATGCGCACCACCCCGTGATGTTTCTCTCACTCCTCCTAGTGAATCTAATGTAACACACACCCATACAATGCGCACCACCCCGTGATGTTTCTCTCACTCCTACTAGTGAATCTAATGTAACACACACCCATACAATGCGCACCACCCCGTGATGTTTCTCTCACTCCTACTAGTGAATCTAATGTAACACACACCCATACAATGCGCACCACCCCGTGATGTTTCTCTCACTCCTACTAGTGAATCTAATGTAACACACACCCATACAATGCGCACCACCCCGTGATGTTTCTCTCACTCCTACTATTGAATGTAATGTAACACACACCCGTACAATGCGCACCACCCCGTGATGTTTCTCTCACTCCTACTAGTGAATGTAATGGAACACACACCCGTACAATGCGCACCACCCCGTGATGTTTTTCTCACTCCTACTAGTGAATGTAATGTAACACACACCCATACAATGCGCACCACCCCGTGATGATTTTCTCACTCCTACTAGTGAATGTAATGTAACACACCCATACAATGCGCACCACCCCCTGATGTTTTTCTCACTCCTACTAGTGAATGTAATGTAACGCACACCCATACAATGCGCACCACCCCGTGATGTTTTTCTCACTCCTACTAGTGAATGTAATGTAACGCACACCCATACAATGCGCACCACCCCGTGATGTTTTTCTCACTCCTACTAGTGAATGTAATGTAACGCACACCCATACAATGCGCACCACCCCTGATGTTTCTCTCACTCCTACTAGTGAATGTAATGTAACGCACACACATAAAATGCGCACCACCCCGTGATGTTTCTCTCACTCCTACTAGTGAATCTAATGTAACGCACACCCATACAATGCGCACCACCCCGTGATGTTTTTCTCACTCCTACTAGTGAATGTAATGTAACACACACCCATACAATGCGCACCACCCCGTGATGTTTTTCTCACTCCTACTAGTGAATGTAATGTAACACACACCCATACAATGCGTACCACCCCGTGATGTTTTTCTCACTCCTACTAGTGAATGTAATGTAACACACACCCATACAATGCGCACCACGCCGTGATGTTTTTCTCACTCCTACTAGTGAATGTAGTGTAACACACACCCATACAATGCGCACCACCCCGTGATGTTTTTCTCACTCCTACTAGTGAATGTAGTGTAACACACACCCATAAAATGCGCACCACCCCGTGATGTTTTTCTCACTCCTACTAGTGAATGTAATGTAACACACACCCATAAAATGCGCACCACCCCGTGATGTTTTTCTCACTCCTACTAGTGAATGTAATGTAACACACACCCATACAATGCGCACCACCCCGTGATGATTTTCTCACTCCTACTAGTGAATGTAATGTAACACACCCATACAATGCGCACCACCCCCTGATGATTTTCTCACTCCTACTAGTGAATGTAATGTAACGCACACCCATACAATGCGCACCACCCCGTGATGTTTTTCTCACTCCTACTAGTGAATGTAATGTAACGCACACCCATACAATGCGCACCACCCCGTGATGTTTTTCTCACTCCTACTAGTGAATGTAATGTAACGCACACCCATACAATGCGCACCACCCCGTGATGTTTCTCTCACTCCTACTAGTGAATGTAATGTAATGCACACCCATACAATGCGCACCACCCCGTGATGTTTCTCTCACTCCTCCTAGTGAATCTAATGTAACACACACCCATACAATGCGCACCACCCCGTGATGTTTCTCTCACTCCTACTAGTGAATCTAATGTAACACACACCCATACAATGCGCACCACCCCGTGATGTTTCTCTCACTCCTACTAGTGAATCTAATGTAACACACACCCATACAATGCGCACCACCCCGTGATGTTTCTCTCACTCCTACTAGTGAATCTAATGTAACACACACCCATACAATGCGCACCACCCCGTGATGTTTCTCTCACTCCTACTAGTGAATGTAATGTAACACACACCCGTACAATGCGCACCACCCCGTGATGTTTCTCTCACTCCTACTAGTGAATGTAATGGAACACACACCCATACAATGCGCACCACCCCGTGATGTTTTTCTCACTCCTACTAGTGAATGTAGTGTAACACACACCCATACAATGCGCACCACCCCGTGATGTTTTTCTCACTGCTTGTAGTGAATGTAGTGTAACACACACCCATACAATGCGCACCATCCCGTGATGTTTTTCTCAGTCCTACTAGTGAATGTAATGTAACACACACCCATACAATGCGCACCACCCCGTGATGATTTTCTCACTCCTACTAGTGAATGTAATGTAACAAACACCCATACAATGCGCACCACCCCGTGATGTTTTTCTCACTCCTACTAGTGATTGTAATGTAACACACACCCATACAATGCGCACCACCCCGTGATGTTTTTCTCACTCCTACTAGTGAATGTAATGTAACACACACCCATACAATGCGCACCACCCCGTGATGTTTTTCTCACTCCTACTAGTGAATGTAATGTAACACACACCCATACAATGCGCACCACCCCGTGATGTTTTTCTCACTCCTACTAGTGAATGTAATGTAACACACCCATACAATGCGCACCACCCCCTGATGTTTTTCTCACTCCTACTAGTGAATGTAATGTAACGCACACCCATACAATGCGCACCACCCCGTGATGTTTTTCTCACTCCTACTAGTGAATGTAATGTAACGCACACCCATACAATGCGCACCACCCCGTGATGTTTTTCTCACTCCTACTAGTGAATGTAATGTAACGCACACCCATACAATGCGCACCACCCCGTGATGTTTCTCTCACTCCTACTAGTGAATGTAATGTAACGCACACACATAAAATGCGCACCACCCCGTGATGTTTCTCTCACTCCTACTAGTGAATCTAATGTAACACACACCCATACAATGCGCACCACCCCGTGATGTTTTTCTCACTCCTACTAGTGAATCTAATGTAACACACACCCATACAATGCGCACCACCCCGTGATAATTTTCTCACTCCTACTAGTGAATCTAATGTAACACACACCCATACAATGCGCACCACCCCGTGATGTTTTTCTCACTGCTAGTAGTGAATGTAGTGTAACACACACCCATACAATGCGCACCACCCCGTGATGTTTTTCTCACTCCTACTAGTGAATGTAATGTAACACACACCCATACAATGCGCACCACCCCGTGATGATTTTCTCACTCCTACTAGTGAATCTAATGTAACAAACACCCATACAATGCGCACCACCCCGTGATGTTTTTCTCACTCCTACTAGTGAATGTAATGTAACACACACCCATGCAATGCGCACCACCCCGTGATGTTTTTCTCACTCCTACTAGTGAGTGTAATGTAACACACACCCATACAATGCGCACCACCCCGTGATGTTTTTCTCACTCCTACTAGTGAATGTAATGTAACACACACCCATACAATGCGCACCACCCCGTGATGTTTTTCTCACTCCTACTAGTGAATGTAATGTAACGCACACCCATACAATGCGCACCACCCCGTGATGTTTTTCTCACTCCTACTAGTCAATGTAATGTAACGCACACCCATACAATGCGCACCACCCCGTGATGTTTCTCTCACTCCTACTAGTGAATGTAATGTAACGCACACACATAAAATGCGCACCACCCCGTGATGTTTCTCTCACTCCTACTAGTGAATCTAATGTAACACACACCCATACAATGCGCACCACCCCGTGATGTTTTTCTCACTCCTACTAGTGAATGTAATGTAACACACACCCATACAATGCGCACCACCCCGTGATGTTTTTCTCACTCCTACTAGTGAATGTAATGTAACACACACCCATACAATGCGTACCACCCCGTGATGTTTTTCTCACTCCTACTAGTGAATGTAATGTAACACACACCCATACAATGCGCAACACGCCGTGATGTTTTTCTCACTCCTACTAGTGAATGTAGTGTAACACACACCCATACAATGCGCACCACCCCGTGATGTTTTTCTCACTACTACTAGTGAATGTAGTGTAACACACACCCATAAAATGCACACCACCCCGTGATGTTTTTCTCACTCCTACTAGTGAATGTAATGTAACACACACCCATACAATGCGCACCACCCCGTGATGATTTTCTCACTCCTACTAGTGAATGTAATGTAACACACCCATACAATGCGCACCACCCCCTGATGTTTTTCTCACTCCTACTAGTGAATGTAATGTAACGCACACCCATACAATGCGCACCACCCCGTGATGTTTTTCTCACTCCTACTAGTGAATGTAATGTAACGCACACCCATACAATGCGCACCACCCCGTGATGTTTTTCTCACTCCTACTAGTGAATGTAATGTAACGCACACCCATACAATGCGCACCACCCCGTGATGTTTCTCTCACTCCTACTAGTGAATGTAATGTAACGCACACACATAAAATGCGCACCACCCCGTGATGTTTCTCTCACTCCTACTAGTGAATCTAATGTAACGCACACCCATACAATGCGCACCACCCCGTGATGTTTTTCTCACTCCTACTAGTGAATGTAATGGAACACACACCCATACAATGCGCACCACCCCGTGATGTTTTTCTCACTCCTACTAGTGAATGTAATGTAACACACACCCATACAATGCGTACCACCCCGTGATGTTTTTCTCACTCCTACTAGTGAATGTAATGTAACACACACCCATACAATGCGCACCACGCCGTGATGTTTTTCTCACTCCTACTAGTGAATGTAGTGTAACACACACCCATACAATGCGCACCACCCCGTGATGTTTTTCTCACTCCTACTAGTGAATGCAGTGTAACACACACCCATAAAATGCGCACCACCCCGTGATGTTTTTCTCACTCCTACTAGTGAATGTAATGTAACACACACCCATAAAATGCGCACCACCCCGTGATGTTTTTCTCACTCCTACTAGTGAATGTAATGTAACACACACCCATACAATGCGCACCACCCCGTGATGATTTTCTCACTCCTACTAGTGAATGTAACGTAACACACCCATACAATGCGCACCACCCCCTGATGATTTTCTCACTCCTACTAGTGAATGTAATGTAACGCACACCCATACAATGCGCACCTCCCCGTGATGTTTTTCTCACTCCTACTAGTGAATGTAATGTAACGCACACCCATACAATGCGCACCACCCCGTGATGTTTTTCTCACTCCTACTAGTGAATGTAATGTAACGCACACCCATACAATGCGCACCACCCCGTGATGTTTCTCTCACTCCTACTAGTGAATGTAATGTAATGCACACCCATACAATGCGCACCACCCCGTGATGTTTCTCTCACTCCTCCTAGTGAATCTAATGTAACACACACCCATACAATGCGCACCACCCCGTGATGTTTCTCTCACTCCTACTAGTGAATCTAATGTAACACACACCCATACAATGCGCACCACCCCGTGATGTTTCTCTCACTCCTACTAGTGAATCTAATGTAACACACACCCATACAATGCGCACCACCCCGTGATGTTTCTCTCACTCCTACTAGTGAATCTAATGTAACACACACCCATACAATGCGCACCACCCCGTGATGTTTCTCTCACTCCTACTATTGAATGTAATGTAACACACACCCGTACAATGCGCACCACCCCGTGATGTTTCTCTCACTCCTACTAGTGAATGTAATGGAACACACACCCGTACAATGCGCACCACCCCGTGATGTTTTTCTCACTCCTACTAGTGAATGTAATGTAACACACACCCATACAATGCGCACCACCCCGTGATGATTTTCTCACTCCTACTAGTGAATGTAATGTAACACACCCATACAATGCGCACCACCCCCTGATGTTTTTCTCACTCCTACTAGTGAATGTAATGTAACGCACACCCATACAATGCGCACCACCCCGTGATGTTTTTCTCACTCCTACTAGTGAATGTAATGTAACGCACACCCATACAATGCGCACCACCCCGTGATGTTTTTCTCACTCCTACTAGTGAATGTAATGTAACGCACACCCATACAATGCGCACCACCCCTGATGTTTCTCTCACTCCTACTAGTGAATGTAATGTAACGCACACACATAAAATGCGCACCACCCCGTGATGTTTCTCTCACTCCTACTAGTGAATCTAATGTAACGCACACCCATACAATGCGCACCACCCCGTGATGTTTTTCTCACTCCTACTAGTGAATGTAATGTAACACACACCCATACAATGCGCACCACCCCGTGATGTTTTTCTCACTCCTACTAGTGAATGTAATGTAACACACACCCATACAATGCGTACCACCCCGTGATGTTTTTCTCACTCCTACTAGTGAATGTAATGTAACACACACCCATACAATGCGCACCACCCCGTGATGTTTTTCTCACTCCTACTAGTGAATGTAATGTAACACACACCCATAAAATGCGCACCACCCCGTGATGTTTTTCTCACTCCTACTAGTGAATGTAATGTAACACACACCCATACAATGCGCACCACCCCGTGATGATTTTCTCACTCCTACTAGTGAATGTAATGTAACACACCCATACAATGCGCACCACCCCCTGATGATTTTCTCACTCCTACTAGTGAATGTAATGTAACGCACACCCATACAATGCGCACCACCCCGTGATGTTTTTCTCACTCCTACTAGTGAATGTAATGTAACGCACACCCATACAATGCGCACCACCCCGTGATGTTTTTCTCACTCCTACTAGTGAATGTAATGTAACGCACACCCATACAATGCGCACCACCCCGTGATGTTTCTCTCACTCCTACTAGTGAATGTAATGTAATGCACACCCATACAATGCGCACCACCCCGTGATGTTTCTCTCACTCCTCCTAGTGAATCTAATGTAACACACACCCATACAATGCGCACCACCCCGTGATGTTTCTCTCACTCCTACTAGTGAATCTAATGTAACACACACCCATACAATGCGCACCACCCCGTGATGTTTCTCTCACTCCTACTAGTGAATCTAATGTAACACACACCCATACAATGCGCACCACCCCGTGATGTTTCTCTCACTCCTACTAGTGAATCTAATGTAACACACACCCATACAATGCGCACCACCCCGTGATGTTTCTCTCACTCCTACTAGTGAATGTAATGTAACACACACCCGTACAATGCGCACCACCCCGTGATGTTTCTCTCACTCCTACTAGTGAATGTAATGGAACACACACCCATACAATGCGCACCACCCCGTGATGTTTTTCTCACTCCTACTAGTGAATGTAGTGTAACACACACCCATACAATGCGCACCACCCCGTGATGTTTTTCTCACTGCTTGTAGTGAATGTAGTGTAACACACAACCATACAATGCGCACCATCCCGTGATGTTTTTCTCAGTCCTACTAGTGAATGTAATGTAACACACACCCATACAATGCGCACCACCCCGTGATGATTTTCTCACTCCTACTAGTGAATCTAATGTAACAAACACCCATACAATGCGCACCACCCCGTGATGTTTTTCTCACTCCTACTAGTGATTGTAATGTAACACACACCCATACAATGCGCACCACCCCGTGATGTTTTTCTCACTCCTACTAGTGAATGTAATGTAACACACACCCATACAATGCGCACCACCCCGTGATGTTTTTCTCACTCCTACTAGTGAATGTAATGTAACACACACCCATACAATGCGCACCACCCCGTGATGTTTTTCTCACTCCTACTAGTGAATGTAATGTAACACACCCATACAATGCGCACCACCCCCTGATGTTTTTCTCACTCCTACTAGTGAATGTAATGTAACGCACACCCATACAATGCGCACCACCCCGTGATGTTTTTCTCACTCCTACTAGTGAATGTAATGTAACGCACACCCATACAATGCGCACCACCCCGTGATGTTTTTCTCACTCCTACTAGTGAATGTAATGTAACGCACACCCATACAATGCGCACCACCCCGTGATGTTTCTCTCACTCCTACTAGTGAATGTAATGTAACGCACACACATAAAATGCGCACCACCCCGTGATGTTTCTCTCACTCCTACTAGTGAATCTAATGTAACACACACCCATACAATGCGCACCACCCCGTGATGTTTTTCTCACTCCTACTAGTGAATCTAATGTAACACACACCCATACAATGCGCACCACCCCGTGATAATTTTCTCACTCCTACTAGTGAATCTAATGTAACACACACCCATACAATGCGCACCACCCCGTGATGTTTTTCTCACTGCTAGTAGTGAATGTAGTGTAACACACACCCATACAATGCGCACCACCCCGTGATGTTTTTCTCACTCCTACTAGTGAATGTAATGTAACACACACCCATACAATGCGCACCACCCCGTGATGATTTTCTCACTCCTACTAGTGAATCTAATGTAACAAACACCCATACAATGCGCACCACCCCGTGATGTTTTTCTCACTCCTACTAGTGAATGTAATGTAACACACACCCATGCAATGCGCACCACCCCGTGATGTTTTTCTCACTCCTACTAGTGAGTGTAATGTAACACACACCCATACAATGCGCACCACCCCGTGATGTTTTTCTCACTCCTACTAGTGAATGTAATGTAACACACACCCATACAATGCGCACCACCCCGTGATGTTTTTCTCACTCCTACTAGTGAATGTAATGTAACACACCCATACAATGCGCACCACCCCCTGATGTTTTTCTCACTCCTACTAGTGAATGTAATGTAACGCACACCCATACAATGCGCACCACCCCGTGATGTTTTTCTCACTCCTACTAGTGAATGTAATGTAACGCACACCCATACAATGCGCACCACCCCGTGATGTTTTTCTCACTCCTACTAGTGAATGTAATGTAACGCACACCCACAAAATGCACACCACCCCGTGATGTTTCTCTCACTCCTACTAGTGAATCTAATGTAACACACACCCATACAATGCGCACCACCCCGTGATGATTTTCTCACTCCTACTAGTGAATCTAATGTAACAAACACCCATACAATGCGCACCACCCCGTGATGTTTCTCTCACTCCTACTAGTGAATCTAAAGTAACACACACCCATACAATGCGCACCACCCCGTGATGTTTCTCTCACTCCTACTAGTGAATGTAATGTAACACACACCCATACAATGCGCACCACCCCGTGATGATTTTCTCACTCCTACTAGTGAATCTAATGTAACAAACACCCATACAATGCGCACCACCCCGTGATGTTTTTCTCACTCCTACTAGTGAATGTAATGTAACACACACCCATACAATGCGCACCACCCCGTGATGCTTTTCTCACTCCTACTAGTGAATGTAATGTAACACACACCCATACAATGCGCACCACCCCGTGATGTTTTTCTCACTCCTACTAGTGAATGTAATGTAACACACCCAAACAATGCGCACCACCCCCTGATGTTTTTCTCACTCCTACTAGTGAATATAATGTAACACACACCCATACAATGCGCACTACCCCGTGATGTTTTTCTCACTCCTACTAGTGAATGTAATGTAACACACACCCATACAATGCGCACCACCCCGTGATGTTTTTCTCACTCGTACTAGTGAATGTAATGTAACACACACCCATACAATGCGTACCACCCCGTGATGTTTTTCTCACTCCTACTAGTGAATGTAATGTAACACACACCCATACAATGCGCACCACCCCGTGATGTTTTTCTCACTCCTACTTGTGAATGTAGTGCAACACACACCCATACAATGCGCACCACCCCGTGATGTTTTTCTCACTCCTACTAGTGAATGTAGTGTAACACACACCCATAAAATGCGCACCACCCCGTGATGTTTTTCTCACTCCTACTAGTGAATGTAATGTAACACACACCCATACAATGCGCACCACCCCGTGATGATTTTCTCACTCCTACTAGTGAATGTAATGTAACACACCCATACAATGCGCACCACCCCCTGATGTTTTTCTCACTCCTACTAGTGAATGTAATGTAACGCACACCCATACAATGCGCACCACCCCGTGATGTTTTTCTCACTCCTACTAGTGAATGTAATGTAACGCACACCCATACAATGCGCACCACCCCGTGATGTTTTTCTCACTCCTACTAGTGAATGTAATGTAACGCACACCCATACAATGCGCACCACCCCGTGATGTTTCTCTCACTCCTACTAGTGAATGTAATGTAACGCACACACATAAAATGCGCACCACCCCGTGATGTTTCTCTCACTCCTACTAGTGAATCTAATGTAACACACACCCATACAATGCGCACCACCCCGTGATGTTTTTCTCACTCCTACTAGTGAATGTAATGTAACACACACCCATACAATGCGCACCACCCCGTGATGTTTTTCTCACTCCTACTAGTGAATGTAATGTAACACACACCCATACAATGCGTACCACCCCGTGATGTTTTTCTCACTCCTACTAGTGAATGTAATGTAACACACACCCATACAATGCGCACCACGCCGTGATGTTTTTCTCACTCCTACTAGTGAATGTAGTGTAACACACACCCATACAATGCGCACCACCCCGTGATGTTTTTCTCACTCCTACTAGTGAATGTAGTGTAACACACACCCATAAAATGCGCACCACCCCGTGATGTTTTTCTCACTCCTACTAGTGAATGTAATGTAACACACACCCATACAATGCGCACCACCCCGTGATGATTTTCTCACTCCTACTAGTGAATGTAATGTAACACACCCATACAATGCGCACCACCCCCTGATGTTTTTCTCACTCCTACTAGTGAATGTAATGTAACGCACACCCATACAATGCGCACCACCCCGTGATGTTTTTCTCACTCCTACTAGTGAATGTAATGTAACGCACACCCATACAATGCGCACCACCCCGTGATGTTTTTCTCACTCCTACTAGTGAATGTAATGTAACGCACACCCATACAATGCGCACCACCCCGTGATGTTTCTCTCACTCCTACTAGTGAATGTAATGTAACGCACACCCATACAATGCGCACCACCCCGTGATGTTTCTCTCACTCCTACTAGTGAATCTAATGTAACACACACCCATACAATGCGCACCACCCCGTGATGTTTCTCTCACTCCTACTAGTGAATGTAATGTAACACACACCCATACAATGCGCACCACCCCGTGATGTTTCTCTCACTCCTACTAGTGAATCTAATGTAACACACACCCATACAATGCGCACCACCCCGTGATGTTTCTCTCACTCCTACTAGTGAATGTAATGTAACACACACCCGTACAATGCGCACCACCCCGTGATGTTTCTCTCACTCCTACTAGTGAATGTAATGGAACACACACCCATACAATGCGCACCACCCCGTGATGTTTTTCTCACTCCTACTAGTGAATGTAATGTAACACACACCCATACAATGCGCACCACCCAGTGATGTTTTTCTCACTCCTACTAGTGAATGTAATGTAACACACACCCATACAATGCGCACCACCCCGTGATGTTTTTCTCACTCCTACTAGTGAATGTAGTGTAACACACACCCATACAATGCGCACCACCCCGTGATGTTTTTCTCACTGCTAGTAGTGAATGTAGTGTAACACACACCCATACAATGCGCACCATCCCGTGATGTTTTTCTCAGTCCTACTAGTGAATGTAATGTAACACACACCCATACAATGCGCACCACCCCGTGATGATTTTCTCACTCCTACTAGTGAATCTAATGTAACAAACACCCATACAATGCGCACCACCCCGTGATGTTTTTCTCACTCCTACTAGTGATTGTAATGTAACACACACCCATACAATGCGCACCACCCCGTGATGTTTTTCTCACTCCTACTAGTGAATGTAATGTAACGCACACCCACAAAATGCACACCACCCCGTGATGTTTCTCACACTCCTACTAGTGAATCTAATGTAACACACACCCATACAATGCGCACCACCCCGTGATGATTTTCTCACTCCTACTAGTGAATCTAATGTAACAAACACCCATACAATGCGCACCACCCCGTGATGTTTCTCTCACTCCTACTAGTGAATCTAAAGTAACACACACCCATACAATGCGCACCACCCCGTGATGTTTCTCTCACTCCTACTAGTGAATGTAATGTAACACACACCCATACAATGCGCACCACCCCGTGATGTTTTTCTCACTCCTACTAGTGAATGTAATGTAACACACACCCATACAATGCGCACCACCCCGTGATGTTTTTCTCACTCCTACTAGTGAATGTAATGTAACACACACCCATAAAATGCGCACCACCCAGTGATGTTTTTCTCACTCCTACTAGTGAATGTAATGTAACACACACCCATACAATGCGCACCAACCCGTGCTGTTTTTCTCACTCCTACTAGTGAATGTAGTGTAACACACACCCATACAATGCGCACCACCCCGTGATGTTTTTCTCACTGCTAGTAGTGAATGTAGTATAACACACACCCATACAATGCGCACCACCCCGTGATGTTTTTCTCACTCCTACTAGTGAATGTAATGTAACACACACCCATACAATGCGCACCACCCCGTGATGATTTTCTCACTCCTACTAGTGAATCTAATGTAACAAACACCCATACAATGCGCACCACCCGGTGATGTTTTTCTCACTCCTACTAGTGAATGTAATGTAACACACACCCATACAATGCGCACCACCCCGTGATGCTTTTCTCACTCCTACTAGTGAATGTAATGTAACACACACCCATACAATGCGCACCACCCCGTGATGTTTTTCTCACTCCTACTAGTGAATGTAATGTAACACACCCAAACAATGCGCACCACCCCCTGATGTTTTTCTCACTCCTACTAGTGAATATAATGTAACACACACCCATACAATGCGCACTACCCCGTGATGTTTTTCTCACTCCTACTAGTGAATGTAATGTAACACACACCCATACAATGCGCACCACCCCGTGATGTTTTTCTCACTCCAACTAGTGAATGTAATGTAACACACACCCATACAATGCGCACTACCCCGTGATGTTTTTCTCACTCCTACTAGTGAATGTAATGTAACACACACCCATACAATGCGCACCACCCCCTGATGTTTTTCTCACTCCTACTAGTAAATATAATGTAACGCACACCCATACAATGCGCACCACCCCGTGATGTTTTTCTCACTCCTACTAGTGAATGTAGTGTAACACACACCCATACAATGCGCACCACCCCGTGATGTTTTTCTCACTCCTACTAGTGAATGTAATGTAACGCACACCCATACAATGCGCACCACCCCGTGATGTTTTTCTCACTCCTACTAGTGAATGTAATGTAACGCACACCCATAAAATGCGCACCACCCCGTGATGTTTCTCTCACTCCTACTAGTGAATCTAATATAACACACACCCATACAATGCGCACCACCCCGTGATATTTTTCTCACTCCTACTAGTGAATGTAATGTAACACACACCCATACAATGCGCACCACCCCGTGATGTTTTTCTCACTCCTAATAGTGAATGTAATGTAACACACACCCATACAATGCGCACCACCCCATGATGTTTTTCTCACTCCTACTAGTGAATGTAGTGTAACACACACCCATACAATGCGCACCACCTCGTGATGTTTTTCTCACTGCTAGTAGTGAATGTAGTGTAACACACACCCATACAATGCGCACCACCCCGTGATGTTTTTCTCACTCTTACTAGTGAATGTAATGTAACACACACCCATACAATGCGCACCACCCCGTGATGATTTTCTCACTCCTACTAGTGAATGTAATGTAACACACCCATACAATGCGCACCACCCCCTGATGTTTTTCTCACTCCTACTAGTGAATGTAATGTAACGCACACGCATAAAATGCGCACCACCCCGTGATGTTTTTCTCACTGCTACTAGTGAATGTAATGTAACGCACACCCATACAATGCGCACCACCCCGTGATGTTTTTCTCACTCCTACTAGTGAATGTAATGTAACGCACACCCATACAATGCGCACCACCCCGTGATGTTTCTCTCACTCCTACTAGTGAATGTAATGTAACGCACACCCATACAATGCGCACCACCCCGTGATGTTTCTCTCACTCCTACTAGTGAATCTAATGTAACACACACCCATACAATGCGCACCACCCCGTGATGTTTTTCTCACTCCTACTAGTGAATGTAATGTACCACACACCCATACAATGCGCACCACCCCGTGATGTTTTTCTCACTCCTACTAGTTAATGTAATGTACCACACACCCATACAATGCGCACCACCCCGTGATGTTTTTCTCACTCCTACTAGTGAATGTAATGTAACACACACCCATACAATGCGCACCACCCCGTGATGTTTTTCTCACTCCTACTAGTGAATGTAATGTAACACACACCCATACAATGCGCACCACCCCGTGATGTTTTTCTCACTCCTACTAGTGAATGTAATGTAACACACACCCATACAATGCGCACCACCCAGTGATGTTTTTCTCACTCCTACTAGTGAATGTAATGTAACACACACCCATACAATGCGCACCAACCCGTGCTGTTTTTCTCACTCCTACTAGTGAATGTAGTGTAACACACACCCATACAATGCGCACCACCCCGTGATGTTTTTCTCACTGCTAGTAGTGAATGTAGTGTAACACACACCCATACAATGCGCACCACCCCGTGATGTTTTTCTCACTCCTACTAGTGAATGTAATGTAACACACACCCATACAATGCGCACCACCCCGTGATGATTTTCTCACTCCTACTAGTGAATCTAATGTAACAAACACCCATACAATGCGCACCACCCCGTGATGTTTTTCTCACTCCTACTAGTGAATGTAATGTAACACACACCCATACAATGCGCACCACCCCGTGATGCTTTTCTCACTCCTACTAGTGAATGTAATGTAACACACACCCATACAATGCGCACCACCCCGTGATGTTTTTCTCACTCCTACTAGTGAATGTAATGTAACACACCCAAACAATGCGCACCACCCCCTGATGTTTTTCTCACTCCTACTAGTGAATATAATGTAACACACACCCATACAATGCGCACTACCCCGTGATGTTTTTCTCACTCCTACTAGTGAATGTAATGTAACACACACCCATACAATGCGCACCACCCCGTGATGTTTTTCTCACTCCAACTAGTGAATGTAATGTAACACACACCCATACAATGCGCACTACCCCGTGATGTTTTTCTCACTCCTACTAGTGAATGTAATGTAACACACACCCATACAATGCGCACCACCCCCTGATGTTTTTCTCACTCCTACTAGTGAATATAATGTAACGCACACCCATACAATGCGCACCACCCCGTGATGTTTTTCTCACTCCTACTAGTGAATGTAGTGTAACACACACCCATACAATGCGCACCACCCCGTGATGTTTTTCTCACTCCTAATAGTGAATGTAATGTAACGCACACCCATACAATGCGCACCACCCCGTGATGTTTTTCTCACTCCTACTAGTGAATGTAATGTAACGCACACCCATAAAATGCGCACCACCCCGTGATGTTTCTCTCACTCTTACTAGTGAATCTAATATAACACACACCCATACAATGCGCACCACCCCGTGATATTTTTCTCACTCCTACTAGTGAATGTAATGTAACACACACCCATACAATGCGCACCACCCCGTGATGTTTTTCTCACTCCTAATAGTGAATGTAATGTAACACACACCCATACAATGCGCACCACCCCATGATGTTTTTCTCACTCCTACTAGTGAATGTAGTGTAACACACACCCATACATTGCGCACCACCTCGTGATGTTTTTCTCACTGCTAGTAGTGAATGTAGTGTAACACACACCCATACAATGCGCACCACCCCGTGATGTTTTTCTCACTCTTACTAGTGAATGTAATGTAACACACACCCATACAATGCGCACCACCCCGTGATGATTTTCTCACTCCTACTAGTGAATGTAATGTAACACACCCATACAATGCGCACCACCCCCTGATGTTTTTCTCACTCCTACTAGTGAATGTAATGTAACGCACACGCATAAAATGCGCACCACCCCGTGATGTTTTTCTCACTGCTACTAGTGAATGTAATGTAACGCACACCCATACAATGCGCACCACCCCGTGATGTTTTTCTCACTCCTACTAGTGAATGTAATGTAACGCACACCCATACAATGCGCACCACCCCGTGATGTTTCTCTCACTCCTACTAGTGAATGTAATGTAACGCACACCCATACAATGCGCACCACCCCGTGATGTTTCTCTCACTCCTACTAGTGAATCTAATGTAACACACACCCATACAATGCGCACCACCCCGTGATGTTTCTCTCACTCCTACTAGTGAATGTAATGTACCACACACCCATACAATGCGCACCACCCCGTGATGTTTTTCTCACTCCTACTAGTTAATGTAATGTACCACACACCCATAAATGCGCACCACCCCGTGATGTTTTTCTCACTCCTACTAGTGAATGTAATGTAACACACACCCATACAATGCGCGCCACCCCGTGATGTTTTTCTCACTCCTACTAGTGAATGTAATGTAACACACACCCATACAATGCGCACCACCCCGTGATGTTTTTCTCACTCCTACTAGTGAATGTAATGTAACACACATCCATACAATGCGCACCGCCCCGTGATGTTTTACTCACTCCTACTAGTGAATGTAATGTAACACACACCCATACAATGCGCACCACCCCGTGATGTTTTTCTCACTCCTACTAGTGAATGTAGTGTAACACACACCCATACAATGCGCACCACCCCGTGATGTTTTTCTCACTGCTAGTAGTGAATGTAGTGTAACACACACCCATACAATGCGCACCACCCCGTGATGTTTTTCTCACTCCTACTAGTGAATGTAATGTAACACACACCCATACAATGTGCACCACCCCGTGATGATTTTCTCACTCCTACTAGTGAATCTAATGTAACAAACACCCATACAATGCGCACCACCCCGTGATGTTTTTCTCACTCCTACTAGTGAATGTAATGTAACACACACCCATACAATGGGCACCACCCCGTGATGTTTTTCTCACTCCTACTAGTGAATGTAATGTAACACACACCCATACAATGCGCACCACCCCGTGATGTTTTTCTCACTCCTACTAGTGAATGTAATGTAACACACACCCATACAATGCGCACCAACCCGTGATGTTTTTCTCACTCCTACTAGTGAAAGTAATGTAACACACCCATACAATGCGCACCACCCCCTGATGTTTTTCTCACTCGAACTAGTGAATGTAATGTAACGCACACCCATACAATGCGCACCACCCCGTGATGTTTTTCTCTCTCCTACTAGTGAATGTAATGTAACGCACACCCATACAATGCGAACCACCCCCTGATGTTTTTCTCACTCCTAGTAGTGAATGTAATATAACGCACACCCATACAATGCGCACCACCCCGTGATGTTTCTCTCACTCCTAATAGTGAATGTAATGTAACGCACACACATAAAATGCGCACCACCCCGTGATGTTTCTCTCACTCCTACTAGTGAATGTAATGTAACACACACCCATACAATGCGCACCACCCCGTGATGTTTTTCTCACTCCTACTAGTGAATCTAATGTAACACACACCCATACAATGCGCACCACCCCGTGATGTTTTTCTCACTCCTACTAGTGAATGTAATGTAACACACACCCATACAATGCGCACCACCCCGTGATGTTTTTCTCACTCCTACTAGTGAATGTAGTGTAACACACACCCATAAAATGCGCACCACCCTGTGATGTTTTTCTCACTCCTACTAGTGAATGTAGTGTAACACACACCCATACAATGCGCACCACCCCGTGATGTTTTTCTCACTCCTACTAGTGAATGTAGTGTAACACACACCCATACAATGCGCACCACCCCGTGATGTTTTTCTCACTCCTACTAGTGAATCTAATGTAACACACACCCATACAATGCGCACCACCCCGTGATGTTTTTCTCACTCCTACTAGTGAATGTAATGTAACACACACCCATACAATGCGCACCACCCCATGATGTTTTTCTCACTCCTACTAGTGAATGTAATGTAACACAGACCCATACAATGCGCACCACCCCGTGATGTTTTTCTCACTCCTACTAGTGAATGTAATGTAACACTCACCCATACAATGCGCACCACCCCGTGATGTTTTTCTCACTCCTACTAGTGAATGTAATGTAACACACACCCATACAATGCGCACCACCCCGTGATGTTTTTCTCACTCCTACTAGTGAATGTAATGTAACACACACCCATACAATGCGCGCCACCCCGTGATGTTTTTCTCACTCCTACTAGTGAATGTAATATAACACACTCCCATACAATGCGCACCACCCCGTGATGTTTTTCTCACTCCTACTAGTGAATGTAATGTAACACACACCCATACAATGCGCACCACCCCGTGATGTTTTTCTCACTCCTACTAGTGAATGTAATGTAACACACACCCATACAATGCGCACCACCCCGTGATGTTTTTCTCACTCCTACTACTGAATGTAATGTAACACACACCCATACAATGCGCACCACACCGTGATGATTTTCTCACTCCTACTAGTGAATGTAATGTAACACACACCCATACAGTGCGCACAACCCCGTGATGTTTTTCTCACTCCTACTAGTGAATGTAATGTAACACACACCCATACAATGCGAACCACCCCGTGATGTTTTTCTCACTCCTACTAGTGAATCTAATGTAACACACACCCATACAATGCGCACCACCCCGTGATGTTTTTTCACTCCTACTAGTGAATCTAATGTAACAAACACCCATACAATGCGCACCACCCCGTGATGTTTTTCTCACTGCTACTAGTGAATGTAATGTAACACACACCCATACAATTCGCACCACCTCGTGAAGTTTTTCTCACTCCTACTAGTGAATGTAATGTAACGCACACCCATACAATGCGCACCACCCCGTGATGTTTTTCTCACTCCTACTAGTGAATGTAATGTAACGCACACCCATACAATGCGCACCACCCCGTGATGTTTCTCTCGCTCCTACTAGTGAATGTAATGTAACGCACACCCATAAAATGCGCACCACCCCGTGATGTTTCTCTCACTCCTACTAGTGAATCTAATGTAACGCACACCCATACAATGCGCACCACCCCTTGATGTTTTTCTCACTCCTACTAGTGAATCTAATGTAACACACACAAATACAATGCGCACCACCCCGTGATGTTTTTCTCACTCCTACTAGTGAATGTAATGTAACACACACCCATACAATGCGCACTACCCCGTGATATTTTTCTCACTCCTACGAGTGAATGTAATGTAACACACACCCATACAATGCGCACCACCCCGTGATGTTTTTCTCACTCCTACTAGTGAATGTAATGTAACACACACCCATACAATGCGCACCACCCCGTGATGTTTTTCTCACTCCTACTAGTGAATGTAATGTAACACACACCCATACAATGCACACCACCTCGTGATGATTTTCTCACTCCTACTAGTGAATCTAATGTAACACACACCCATACAATGCGCACCACCCCGTGATGTTTTTCTCACTCGTACTAGTGAATGTAATGTAACACACACGCATACAATGCGCACCACCCCGTGATGTTTTTCTCACTCCTACTAGTGAATGTAATGTAACACACACCCATACAATGCGCACCACCCCGTGATGATTTTCTCACTCCTACTAGTGAATCTAATGTAACAAACACCCATACAATGCGCACCACCCCGTGATGTTTTTCTCACTCCTACTAGTGAATGTAATGTAACACACACCCATACAATGCGCACCTCCCCGTGATGTTTTTCTCACACCTACGAGTGAATGTAATGTAACACACACCCATACAATGCGCACCACCCCGTGATGTTTTTCTCACTCCTACGAGTGAATGTAATGTAACACACACCCATACAATGCGCACCACCCCGTGATGTTTTTCTCACTCCTACTAGTGAATGTAATGTAACACACACCCATACAATGCGCACCACCACGTGATGTTTTTCTCACTCCTACTAGTGAATCTAATGTAACACACACCCATACAATGCGCACCACCCCACGATGTTTTTCTCACTGCTACTAGTGAATGTAATGTAACACACCCATGCAATGCGAACCACCCCGTCATATTTTTCTCACTCCTACTAGTGAATGTAATGTAACACACACCCATACAATGCGCACCACCCCGTGATGTTTTTCTCACTCCTACTAGTGAATGTAATGTAACACACACCCATACAATGCGCACCACCCCGTGATGTTTTTCTCACTCCTACTAGTGAGTGTAGTGTAACACACTCCCATACAATGCGCACCACCCCGTGATGTTTTTCTCACTCCTACTAGTGAATCTAATGTAACACACACCCATACAATGCGCACCACCCCGTGATGTTTTTCTCACTCCTACTAGTGAATGTAATGTAACACACACGCATACAACACGCACCACCCCGTGATGATTTTCTCACTCCTACTAGTGAATGTAATGTAACACACACCCATACAACGCGCACCACCCCGTGATGTTTTTCTCACTCCTACTAGTGAATGTAATGTAACACACACCCATACAACGCGCACCACCCCGTGATGTTTTTCTCACTCCTACTAGTGAATGTAATGTAACACACACCCATACAATGCGCACCACCCCGTGATGTTTTTCTCACTCCTACTAGTGAATCTAATGTAACAAACACCCATACAATGCGCACCACCCCGTGATGTTTTTCTCACTCCTACTAGTGAATGTAATGTAACACAGACCCATACAATGCGCACCACCCCGTGATGTTTTTCTCACTCCTACTAGTGAATGTAATGTAACACACACCCATACAATGCGCACCACCCCGTGATGATTTTCTCACTCCTACTAGTGAATCTAATGTAACAAACACCCATACAATGCGCACCACCCCGTGATGTTTTTCTCACTCCTACTTGTGAATGTAATGTAACACACACCCATACAATGCGCACCACCCCGTGATGTTTTTCTCACTCCTACTAGTGAATGTAATGTAACACAGACCCATACAATGCGCACCACCCCGTGATGTTTTTCTCACTGCTAAGATTGAATGTAATGTAACACACACCCATACAATGCGCACCACCCCGTGATGTTTTTCTCACTCCTACTAGTGAATGTAATGTAACACACACCCATACAATGCGCACCACCCCGTGATGTTTTTCTCACTCCTACTAGTGAATGTAATGTAACTCACACCCATACAATGCGCACCACCCCGTAATGTTTTTCTCACTCCTACTAGTGAATGTAATGTAACACACACCCATACAATGCGCACCACCCCGTGATGATTTTCTCACTCCTACTAGTGAATGTAATGTAACACACACCCATACAATGCGCACCACCCAGTGATGTTTTTCTCACTCCTACTAGTGAATCTAATGTAACACACACCCATACAATGCGCACCACCCCGTGATGTTTTTCTCACTCGTACTAGTGAATGTAATGTAACACACACGCATACAATGCGCACCACCCCGTGATGTTTTTCTCACTCCTACTAGTGAATGTAATGTAACACACACCCATACAATGCGCACCACCCCGTGATGATTTTCTCACTCCTACTAGTGAATCTAATGTAACAAACACCCATACAATGCGCACCACCCCGTGATGTTTTTCTCACTCCTACTAGTGAATGTAATGTAACACACACCCATACAATGCGCACCTCCCCGTGATGTTTTTCTCACACCTACGAGTGAATGTAATGTAACACACACCCATACAATGCGCACCACCCCGTGATGTTTTTCTCACTCCTACGAGTGAATGTAATGTAACACACACCCATACAATGCGCACCACCCCGTGATGTTTTTCTCACTCCTACTAGTGAATGTAATGTAACACACACCCATACAATGCGCACCACCACGTGATGTTTTTCTCACTCCTACTAGTGAATCTAATGTAACACACACCCATACAATGCGCACCACCCCATGATGTTTTTCTCACTGCTACTAGTGAATGTAATGTAACACACCCATGCAATGCGAACCACCCCGTCATATTTTTCTCACTCCTACTCGTGAATGTAATGTAACACACACCCATACAATGCGCACCACCCCGTGATGTTTTTCTCACTCCTACTAGTGAATGTAATGTAACACACACCCATACAATGCGCACCACCCCGTGATGTTTTTCTCACTCCTACTAGTGAGTGTAGTGTAACACACACCCATACAATGCGCACCACCCCGTGATGTTTTTCTCACTCCTACTAGTGAATCTAATGTAACACACACCCATACAATGCGCACCACCCCGTGATGTTTTTCTCACTCCTACTAGTGAATGTAATGTAACACACACGCATACAACACGCACCACCCCGTGATGATTTTCTCACTCCTACTAGTGAATGTAATGTAACACACACCCATACAACGCGCACCACCCCGTGATGTTTTTCTCACTCCTACTAGTGAATGTAATGTAACACACACCCATACAACGCGCACCACCCCGTGATGTTTTTCTCACTCCTACTAGTGAATGTAATGTAACACACACCCATACAATGCGCACCACCCCGTGATGTTTTTCTCACTCCTACTAGTGAATGTAATGTAACACACACCCATACAATGCGCACCAACCCGTGATGATTTTCTCACTCCTACTAGTGAATCTAATGTAACAAACACCCATACAATGCGCACCACCCCGTGATGTTTTTCTCACTCCTACTTGTGAATGTAATGTAACACACACCCATACAATGCGCACCACCCCGTGATGTTTTTCTCACTCCTACTAGTGAATGTAATGTAACACAGACCCATACAATGCGCACCACCCCGTGATGTTTTTCTCACTGCTAAGATTGAATGTAATGTAACACACACCCATACAATGCGCACCACCCCGTGATGTTTTTCTCACTCCTACTAGTGAATGTAATGTAACACACACCCATACAATGCGCACCACCCCGTGATGTTTTTCTCACTCCTACTAGTGAATGTAATGTAACTCACACCCATACAATGCGCACCACCCCGTAATGTTTTTCTCACTCCTACTAGTGAATGTAATGTAACACACACCCATACAATGCGCACCACCCCGTGATGTTTTTCTCACTCCTACTAGTGAATGTAATGTAACACACACCCATACAATGCGCACCACCCAGTGATGTTTTTCTCACTCCTACTAGTGAATCTATTGTAACACACACCCATACAATGGGCACCACCCCGTGATGTTTTTCTCACTCCTACTAGTGAATGTAATGTAACACACACCCATAAAATGCGCACCACCCCGTGATGATTTTCTCACTCCTACTAGTGAATCTAATGTAACACACACCCATACAATGCGCACCACCCCGTGATGTTTTTCTGACTCCTACTAGTGAATGTAATGTAACACACACCCATACAATGCGCACCACCCCATGATGTTTTTCTCACTCCTACTAGTGAATGTAATGTAACACACACCCATACAATGCGCACCACCCCGTGATGATTTTCTCACTCCTACTAGTGAATCTAATGTAACAAACACCCATAAAATGCGCACCACCCCGTGATGTTTTTCTTACTCCTACTACTGAATGTAATGTAACACACACCCATACAATGCGCACCACCCTGTGATGTTTTTCTCACTCCTACGAGTGAATGTAATGTAACACAAACCCATACAATGCGCACCACCCCGTGATGTTTTTCTCACTCCTACGATTGAATGTAATGTAACACACACCCATACAATGCGCACCACCCCGTGATGTTTTTCTCACTCCTACTAGTGAATGTAATGTAACACACACCCATACAATGCGCACCACCCCGTGATGTTTTTCTCACTCCTACTAGTGAATGTAATGTAACACACACCCATACAATGCGCACCACCCCGTGATGTTTTTCTCACTTCTACTAGTGAATCTAATGTAACACACACCCATACAATGCGCACCACCCCGTGATGTTTTTCTCACTCCTACTAGTGAATCTAATGTAACACACACCCATACAATGCGCACCACCCCGTGATGTTTTTCTCACTCCTACTAGTGAATGTAATGTAACAAACACCCATACCATGCGCACCACCCCGTGATGTTTTTCTCACTCCTACTAGTGAATGTAATGTAACACACACCCATACAATGCGCACCACCCCGTGATGTTTTTCTCACTCCTACGAGTGAATGTAATGTAACACACACCCATACAATGCGCACCACCCCGTGATGTTTTTCTCACTCCTACTAGTGAGTGAAATGTAACACACACCCATACAATGCGCACCACCCCGTGATTTTTTTCTCACTCCTACTAGTGAATGTAATGTAACACACACCCATACAATGCACACCACCTCGTGATGATTTTCTCACTCCTACTAGTGAATCTAATGTAACATTCACCCATACAATGCGCACCACCCCGTGATGTTTTTCTCACTCTTACTAGTGAATGTAATGTAACACACACCCATACAATGCGCACCACCCCGTGATGTTTTTCTCACTCCTACTAGTGAATGTAATGTAACACACACCTATACAATGCGCACCACCCCGTGATGATTTTCTCACTCCTACTAGTGAATCTAATGTAACAAACACCCATACAATGCGCACCACCCCGTGATGTTTTTCTCACTCCTACTAGTGAATGTAATGTAACACACACCCATACAATGCGCACCACCCCGTGATGATTTTCTCACTCCTACGAGTGAATGTAATGTAACACACACCCATACAATGCGCACCACCCCGTGATGTTTTTCTCACTCCTACTAGTGAATGTAATGTAACACACACCCATACAATGCGCACCACCCCGTGATGTTTTTCTCACTCCTACTAGTGAATGTAATGTAACACACACCCATACAATGCACACCACCTCGTGATGATTTTCTCACTCCCACTAGTGAATCTAATGTAACACACACCCATACAATGCGCACCACCCCGTGATGTTTTTCTCACTCGTACTAGTGAATGTAATGTAACACACACGCATACAATGCGCACCACCCCGTGATGTTTTTCTCACTCCTACTAGTGAATGTAATGTAACACACACCCATACAATGCGCACCACCCCGTGATGATTTTCTCACTCCTACTAGTGAATCTAATGTAACAAACACCCATACAATGCGCACCACCCCGTGATGTTTTTTTCACTCCTACTAGTGAATGTAATGTAACACACACCCATACAATGCGCACCTCCCCGTGATGTTTTTCTCACACCTACGAGTGAATGTAATGTAACACACACCCATACAATGCGCACCACCCCGTGATGTTTTTCTCACTCCTACGAGTGAATGTAATGTAACACACACCCATACAATGCGCACCACCACGTGATGTTTTTCTCACTCCTACTAGTGAATGTAATGTAACACACACCCATACAATGCGCACCACCACGTGATGTTTTTCTCACTCCTACTAGTGAATCTAATGTAACACACACCCATACAATGCGCACCACCCCATGATGTTTTTCTCACTGCTACTAGTGAATGTAATGTAACACACCCATGCAATGCGAACCACCCCGTCATATTTTTCTCACTCCTACTAGTGAATGTAATGTAACACACACCCATACAATGCGCACCACCCCGTGATGTTTTTCTCACTCCTACTAGTGAATGTAATGTAACACACACCCATACAATACGCACCACCCCGTGATGTTTTTCTCACTCCTACTAGTGAGTGTAGTGTAACACACACCCATACAATGCGCACCACCCCGTGATGTTTTTCTCACTCCTACTAGTGAATCTAATGTAACACACACCCATACAATGCGCACCACCCCGTGATGTTTTTCTCACTCCTACTAGTGAATGTAATGTAACACACACGCATACAACACGCACCACCCCGTGATGATTTTCTCACTCCTACTAGTGAATGTAATGTAACACACACCCATACAACGCGCACCACCCCGTGATGTTTTTCTCACTCCTACTAGTGAATGTAATGTAACACACACCCATACAATGCGCACCACCCCGTGATGTTTTTCTCACTCCTACTAGTGAATGTAATGTAACACACACCCATACAATGCGCACCACCCCGTGATGTTTTTCTCACTCCTACTAGTGAATGTAATGTAACACACACCCATACAATGCGCACCACCCCGTGATGATTTTCTCACTCCTACTAGTGAATCTAATGTAACAAACACCCATACAATGCGCACCACCCCGTGATGTTTTTCTCACTCCTACTTGTGAATGTAATGTA
This sequence comes from Cavia porcellus, assembly GCF_034190915.1. NCBI lineage: Eukaryota > Metazoa > Chordata > Mammalia > Rodentia > Caviidae > Cavia > Cavia porcellus. The sequence continues at coordinate 136,844 of NW_026947818.1, forward strand.
ACACACACCCATACAATGCGCACCACCCCGTGATGTTTTTCTCACTCCTACTAGTGAATGTAATGTAACAGAGACCCATACAATGCGCACCACCCCGTGATGTTCTTCTCACTGCTAAGATTGAATGTAATGTAACACACACCCATACAATGCGCACCACCCCGTGATGTTTTTCTCACTCCTACTAGTGAATGTAATGTAACACACACCCATACAATGCGCACCACCCCGTGATGTTTTTCTCACTCCTACTAGTGAATGTAATGTAACTCACACCCATACAATGCGCACCACCCCGTAATGTTTTTCTCACTCCTACTAGTGAATGTAATGTAACACACACCAATACAATGCGCACCACCCCGTGATGATTTTCTCACTCCTACTAGTGAATGTAATGTAACACACACCCATACAATGCGCACCACCCAGTGATGTTTTTCTCACTCCTACTAGTGAATCTATTGTAACACACACCCATACAATGGGCACCACCCCGTGATGTTTTTCTCACTCCTACTAGTGAATGTAATGTAACACACACCCATAAAATGCGCACCACCCCGTGATGATTTTCTCACTCCTACTAGTGAATCTAATGTAACACACACCCATACAATGCGCACCACCCCATGATGTTTTTCTGACTCCTACTAGTGAATGTAATGTAACACACACCCATGCAATGCGCACCACCCCATGATGTTTTTCTCACTCCTACTAGTGAATGTAATGTAACACACACCCATACAATGCGCACCACCCCGTGATGATTTTCTCACTCCTACTAGTGAATCTAATGTAACAAACACCCATACAATGCGCACCACCCCGTGATGTTTTTCTCACTCCTACTAGTGAATGTAATGTAACACACACCCATACAATGCGCACCACCCTGTGATGTTTTTCTCACTCCTACGAGTGAATGTAATGTAACACACACCCATACAATGCGCACCACCCCGTGATGTTTTTCTCACTCCTACGATTGAATGTAATGTAACACACACCCATACAATGCGCACCACCCCGTGATGTTTTTCTCACTCCTACTAGTGAATGTAATGTAACACACACCCATACAATGCGCACCACCCCGTGATGTTTTTCTCACTCCTGCTAGTGAATGTAATGTAACACACACCCATACAATGCGCACCACCCCGTGATGTTTTTCTCACTCCTACTAGTGAATGTAATGTAACACACACCCATACAATGCGCACCACCCCATGATGATTTTCTCACTCCTACTAGTGAATGTAATGTAACACACACCCATACAATGCGCACCACCCCGTGATGTTTTTCTCACTTCTACTAGTGAATCTAATGTAACACACACCCATACAATGCGCACCACCCCGTGATGTTTTTCTCACTCCTACTAGTGAATCTAATGTAACACACACCCATACAATGCGCACCACCCCGTGATGTTTTTCTCACTCCTACTAGTGAATGTAATGTAACAAACACCCATACCATGCGCACCACCGCGTGATGTTTTTCTCACTCCTACTAGTGAATGTAATGTAACACACACCCATACAATGCGCACCACCCCGTGATGTTTTTCTCACTCCTACGAGTGAATGTAATGTAACACACACCCATACAATGCGCACCACCCCGTGATGTTTTTCTCACTCCTACTAGTGAATGTAATGTAACACACACCCATACAATGCGCACCACCCCGTGATGTTTTTCTCACTCCTACTAGTGAATGTAATGTAACACACACCCATACAATGCACACCACCTCGTGATGATTTTCTCACTCCTACTAGTGAATCTAATGTAACACACACCCATACAATGCGCACCACCCTGTGATGTTTTTCTCACTCCTACTAGTGAATGTAATGTAACACACACCCATACAATGCGCACCACCCCGTGATGTTTTTCTCACTCCTACTAGTGAATGTAATGTAACACACACCCATACAATGCGCACCACCCCGTGATGATTTTCTCACTCCTACTAGTGAATCTAATGTAACAAACACCCATACAATGCGCACCACCCCGTGATGTTTTTCTCACTCCTACTAGTGAATGTAATGTAACACACACCCATACAATGCGCACCACCCCGTGATGTTTTTCTCACACCTAAGAGTGAATGTAATGTAACACACACCCATACAATGCGCACCACCCCGTGATGTTTTTCTCACTCCTACTAGTGAGTGTAATGTAACACACACCCATACAATGCGCACCACCCCGTGATGTTTTTCTCACTCCTACTAGTGAGTGTAGTGTAACACACACCCATACAATGCGCACCACCCCGTGATGTTTTTCTCACTCCTACTAGTGAATGTAATGTAACACACACCCATACAATGGGCACCACCCAGTGATGTTTTTCTCACTCCTACTAGTGAATGTAATGTAACACACACGCATACAACACGCACCACCCCGTGATGATTTTCTCACTCCTACTAGTGAATCTAATGTAACAAACACCCATACAACGCGCACCACCCCGTGATGTTTTTCTCACTCCTACTAGTGAATGTAATGTAACACACACCCATACAACGCGCACCACCCCGTGATGTTTTTCTCACTCCTACTAGTGAATGTAGTGTAACACACACCCATACAATGTGCACCTCCCCGTGATGTTTTTCTCACTCCTACTAGTGAATGTAATGTAACACACACCCATACAATGCGCACCACCCCGTGATGTTTTTCTCACTCCTACGAGTGAATGTAATGTAACACACACCAATACAATGCGCACCACCCCGTGATGTTTTTCTCACCCCTACGATTGAATGTAATGTAACACACACCCATACAATGCGCACCACCCCGTGATGTTTTTCTCACTCCTACTAGTGAATGTAATGTAACACACACCCATACAATGCGCACCACCCCGAGATGTTTTTCTCACTCCTACTAGTGAATGTAATGTAACACACACCCATACAATGCGCACCACCCCGTGATGATTTTCTCACTCCTACTAGTGAATGTAATGTAACACACACCCATACAATGCGCACCACCCCGTGATGTTTTTCTCACTTCTACTAGTGAATCTAATGTAACACACACCCATATAATGCGCACCACCCCGTGATGTTTTTCTCACTCCTACTAGTGAATCTAATGTAACACACACCCATACAATGCGCAACACCCCGTGATGTTTTTCTCACTCCTATTAGTGAATGTAATGTAACATACACCCATACAATCCGCACCACCCCGTGATGATTTTCTCATTCCTACTAGTGAATCTAATGTAACAAACACCCATACAATGCGCACCACCCCGTGATGTTTTTCTCACTCCTACTAGTGAATGTAATGTAACAAACACACATACAATGCGCACCACCCCGTGATGTTTTTCTCACTACTACTAGTGAATGTAATGTAACACACACCCATACAATGCGCACCACCCCGTGATGTTTTTCTCACTCCTACTAGTGAATGTAATGTAACACACACCCATACAATGCGCACCACCCCGTGATGATTTTCTCACTCCTACTAGTGAATCTAATGTAACAAACACCCATACAATGCGCACCACCGCGTGATGTTTTTCTCACTCCTACTAGTGAATGTAATGTAACACACACCCATACAATGCGCACCACCCCGTGATGTTTTTCTCACACCTACGAGTGAATGTAATGTAACACACACCCATACAATGCGCACCACCCCGTGATGTTTTGCTCACTCCTACGAGTGAATGTAATGTAACACACACCCATACAATGCGCACCACCCCGTGATGTTTTTCTCACTCCTACTAGTGAATGTAATGTAACACACGCCCATACAATGCGCACCACCCCGTGATGTTTTTCCTCACTCCTACTAGTGAATCTAATGTAACACACACCCATACAATGCGCACCACCCCGTGATGTTTTTCTCACTGCTACTAGTGAATGTAATGTAACACACCCATGCAATGCGCACCACCCCGTGATATTTTTATCACTCCTAATAGTGAATGTAATGTAACACACACCCATACAATGCGCACCACCCCGTGATGTTTTTCTCACTCCTACTAGTGAATGTAATGTAACACACACCCATACAATGCGCACCACCCCGTGATGTTTTTCTCACTCCTACTAGTGAGTGTAGTGTAACACACACCCATGCAATGCGCACCACCCCGTGATGTTTTTCTCACTCCTACTAGTGAATCTAATGTAACACACACCCATACAATGCGCACCACCCCGTGATGTTTTTCTCACTCCTACTAGTGAATGTAATGTAACACACACGCATACAACACGCACCACCCTGTGATGATTTTCTCACTCCTACTAGTGAATGTAATGTAACACACACCCATACAACGCGCACCACCCCGTGATGTTTTTCTCACTCCTACTAGTGAATGTAATGTAACACACACCCATACAACGCGCACCACCCCGTGATGTTTTTCTCACTCCTACTAGTGAATGTAATGTAACACACACCCATACAACGCGCACCACCCCGTGATGTTTTTCTCACTCCTACTAGTGAATGTAGTGTAACACACACCCATACAATGCGCACCACCCCGTGATGTTTTTCTCACTCCTACTAGTGAATGTAATGTAACATATACCCATACAATGCGCAGCACCCCGTGATGTTTTTCTCACTCCTACTAGTGAATCTAATGTAACACTCACCCATACAATGCGCACCACCCCGTGATGTTTTTCTCACTCCTACTAGTGAATGTAATGTAACACACACCCATACAATGCGCACCACCCCGTGATGTTTTTCTCACTCCTACTAGTGAATGTAATGTAACACACACCCATACAATGCGCACCACCCCGTGATGTTTTTCTCACTCCTACTAGTGAATGTAATGTAACACACACCCATACAATGAGCACCACCCCGTGATGTTTTTCTCACTCCTACTAGTGAATGTAATGTAACACACACCCATACAATGCGCACCACCCCGTGATGTTTTTCTCACTCCTACTAGTGAATGTAATGTAACACACACCCATACAATGCGCACCACCCCGTGATGTTTTTCTCACTCCTACTAGTGAATGTAATGTAACACACACCCATACAATGCGCACCACCCCGTGATGATTTTCTCACTCCTACTAGTGAATGTAATGTAACACACACCCATACAACGCGCACCACCCCGTGATGTTTTTCTCACTCCTACTAGTGAATGTAATGTAACACACACCCGTACAACGCGCACCACCCCGTGATGTTTTTCTCACTCCTACTAGTGAGTGTAATGTAACACACACCCATACATTGCGCACCACCCCGTGATGTTTTTCTCACTCCTACTAGTGAATGTAATGTAACACACACCCATACAATGCGCACCACCCCGTGATGTTTTTCTCACTCCTGCTAGTGAATGTAATGTAACACACACCCATACAATGCGCACCACCCCGTAATGTTTTTCTCACTCCTACTAATGAATGTAATGTAACACGCACCCATACAATGCGCACCACCCCGTGAGGATTTTCTCACTCCTACTAGTGAATCTAATGTAACAAACACCCATACAATGCGCACCACCCCGTGATGTTTTTCTCACTCCTACTAGTGAATGTAATGTAACACACACCCATACAATGCGCACCACCCCGTAATGTTTTTCTCACTCCTACTAATGAATGTAATGTAACACACACCCATACATTGCGCACCACCCCGTGATGTTTTTCTCACTCCTACTAGTGAATGTAATGTAACACACACCCATACATTGCGCACCACCCCGTGATGTTTTTCTCACTCCTACTAGTGAATGTAATGTAACACACACCCATACAATGCGCACCACCCCGTGATGTTTTTCTCACTCCTGCTAGTGAATGTAATGTAACACACACCCATACAATGCGCACCACCCCGTAATGTTTTTCTCACTCCTACTAATGAATGTAATGTAACACGCACCCATACAATGCGCACCACCCCGTGAGGATTTTCTCACTCCTACTAGTGAATCTAATGTAACAAACACCCATACAATGCGCACCACCCCGTGATGTTTTTCTCACTCCTACTAGTGAATGTAATGTAACACACACCCATACAATGCGCACCACCCCGTAATGTTTTTCTCACTCCTACTAATGAATGTAATGTAACACACACCCATACATTTCGCACCACCCCGTGATGTTTTTCTCACTCCTACTAGTGAATGTAATGTAACACACACCCATACAATGCGCACCACCCCGTGATGTTTTTCTCACTCCTACTAGTGAATCTAATGTAACACACACCCATACAATGCGCACCACCCTGTGATGTTTTTCTCACTCCTACTAGTGAATCTAATGTAACACACACCCATACAAGGCGCACCACCACGTGATGTTTTTCTCACTCCTACTAGTGAATGTAATGTAACACACACCCATACAATGCGCACCACCCCGTGATGATTTTCTCACTCCTACTAGTGAATCTAATGTAACAAACACCCATACAATGCACACCACCCCGTGATGTTTTTCTCACTCCTACTAGTGAATGTAATGTAACACACACCCATACAATGCGCACCACCCCGTGATGTTTTTCTCACTCCTACTAGTGAATGTAATGTAACACACACCCATACAATGAGCACCACCCCGTGATGTTTTTCTCACTCCTACTAGTGAATGTAATGTAACACACACCCATAAAATGTGCACCACCCCGTGATGTTTTTCTCACTCCTACTAGTGAATGTAATGTAACACACACCCATACAATGCGCACCACCCCGTGATGTTTTTCTCACTCCTACTAGTGAATGTAATGTAACACACACCCATACAATGCGCACCACCCCGTGATGTTTTTCTCACTCCTACTAGTGAATGTAATGTAACACACACCCATACAATGCGCACCACCCCGTGATGTTTTTCTCACTCCTACTAGTGAATGTAATGTAACACACACCCATACATTGCGCACCACCCCGTGATGTTTTTCTCACTCCTACTAGTGAATGTAATGTAACACACACCCATACAATGCGCACCACCCCGTAATGTTTTTCTCACTCCTACTAATGAATGTAATGTAACACGCACCCATACAATGCGCACCACCCCGTGAGGATTTTCTCACTCCTACTAGTGAATCTAATGTAACAAACACCCATTCAATGCGCACCACCCCGTGATGTTTTTCTCACTCCTACTAGTGAATGTAATGTAACACACACCCATACAATGCGCACCACCCCGTAATGTTTTTCTCACTCCTACTAATGAATGTAATGTAACACACACCCATACATTGCGCACCACCGCGTGATGTTTTTCTCACTCCTACTAGTGAATGTAATGTAACACACACCCATACAATGCGCACCACCCCGTGATGTTTTTCTCACTCCTACTAGTGAATGTAATGTAACACACACCCATACAATGCGCACCACCCCGTGATGTTTTTCTCACTCCTACTAGTGAATGTAATGTAACACACACCCATACAATGAGCACCACCCCGTGATGTTTTTCTCACTCCTACTAGTGAATGTAATGTAACACACACCCATACAATGCGCACCACCCCGTGATGTTTTTCTCACTCCTACTAGTGAATGTAATGTAACACACACCCATACAATGCGCACCACCCCGTGATGTTTTTCTCACTCCTACTAGTGAATGTAATGTAACACACACCCATACAATGCGCACCACCCCGTGATGATTTTCTCACTCCTACTAGTGAATGTAATGTAACACACACCCATACAACGCGCACCACCCCGTGATGTTTTTCTCACTCCTACTAGTGAATGTAATGTAACACACACCCATACAACGCGCACCACCCCGTGATGTTTTTCTCACTCCTACTAGTGAGTGTAATGTAACACACACCCATACATTGCGCACCACCCCGTGATGTTTTTCTCACTCCTACTAGTGAATGTAATGTAACACACACCCATACAATGCGCACCACCCCGTGATGTTTTTCTCACTCCTGCTAGTGAATGTAATGTAACACACACCCATACACTGCGCACCACCCCGTAATGTTTTTCTCACTCCTACTAATGAATGTAATGTAACACGCACCCATACAATGCGCACCACCCCGTGAGGATTTTCTCACTCCTACTAGTGAATCTAATGTAACAAACACCCATACAATGCGCACCACCCCGTGATGTTTTTCTCACTCCTACTAGTGAATGTAATGTAACACACACCCATACAATGCGCACCACCCCGTAATGTTTTTCTCACTCCTACTAATGAATGTAATGTAACACACACCCATACATTGCGCACCACCCCGTGATGTTTTTCTCACTCCTACTAGTGAATGTAATGTAACACACACCCATACATTGCGCACCACCCCGTGATGTTTTTCTCACTCCTACTAGTGAATGTAATGTAACACACACCCATACAATGCGCACCACCCCGTGATGTTTTTCTCACTCCTGCTAGTGAATGTAATGTAACACACACCCATACAATGCGCACCACCCCGTGATGATTTTCTCACTCCTACTAGAGAATCTAATGTAACAAACACCCATACAATGCGCACCACCCCGTGATGTTTTTCTCACTCCTACTAGTGAATGTAATGTAACACACACCCATACAATGCGCACCACCCCGTGATGTTTTTCTCACTCCTACTAGTGAATGTAATGTAACACACACCCATACAATGCGCACCACCCCGTGATGTTTTTCTCACTCCTACAAGTGAATGTAATGTAACACACACCCATACAATGCCCACCACCGCGTGATGTTTTTCTCACTCCTACTAGTGAATGTAATGTAACACACACCCATACAATGCGCACCACCCCGTGATGTTTTTCTCACTCCTACTAGTGAATCTAATGTAACACACACCCATACAATGCGCACCACCCTGTGATGTTTTTCTCACTCCTACTAGTGAATCTAATGTAACACACACCCATACAAGGCGCACCACCACGTGATGTTTTTCTCACTCCTACTAGTGAATGTAATGTAACACACACCCATACAATGCGCACCACCCCGTGATGATTTTCTCACTCCTACTAGTGAATCTAATGTAACAAACACCCAGACAATGCACAACACCCCGTGATGTTTTTCTCACTCCTACTAGTGAATGTAATGTAACAAACACCCATACAATGCGCACCACCCCGTGATGTTTTTCTCACTCCTACTAGTGAATGTAATGTAACACACACCCATACAATGCGCACCACCCCGTGATATTTTTCTCACTCCTACTAGTGAATGTAATGTAACACACACCCATACAATGCGCACCACCCCGTGATATTTTTCTCACTCCTACTAGTGAATGTAATGTAACACACACCCATACAATGCGCACCACCCCGTGATGTTTTTCTCACTCCTACTAGTGAATGTAATGTAACACACACCCATACAATGCGCACCACCCCGTGATGTTTTTCTCACTCCTACTAGTGAATGTAATGTAACACACACCCATACAAGGCGCACCACCCCGTGATGTTTTTCTCACTCCTACTAGTGAATGTAATGTAACACACACCCATACAATGAGCACCACCCCGTGATGATTTTCTCACTCCTACTAGTGAATCTAATGTAACAAACACCCATACAATGCGCACCACCCTGTGATCTTTTTCTCACTCCTACCAGTGAATGTAATGTAACAAACACCCATACAATGCGCACCACGCCGTGATGTTTTTCTCACTCCTACTAGTGAATGTAATGTAACACACACCCATACAATGCGCACCACCCCGTGATGTTTTTCTCACTCCTACGAGTGAATGTAATGTAACACACACCCATACAATGCGCACCACCCCGTGATGTTTTTCTCACTCCTACTAGTGAATGTAATGTAACACACACCCATACAACGCGCACCACACTGTGATGTTTTTCTCACTCCTACTAGTGAATGTAATGTAACACACACCCATACAACGCGCACCACCCCGTGATGTTTTTCTCACTCCTAGTAGTGAATGTAATGTAACACACACCCATACAATGCGCACCACCCCGTGATGTTTTTCTCACTCCTACTAGTGAATGTAATGTAACACACACCCATGCAATGCGCACCACCCCGTGATGTTTTTC